>NC_133216.1:3377532-3572532 GCF_040436345.1 Pagrus major | reverse complement strand
CAAAGACTTCACACCTTTACTGATGATGAACCAGATTAGAGTCGTTGTGTATGTGGAGACTCGTCGACAGGTGCAGAGCTGGTCGATGAGCCGACAGAGGTGTAAAACATTTCTAGAGCGACGCAGCGTCACGTCTTTGATATGTTCAACATGTGGACGACATGAAATAGGTTTTAAACACGTCATCGCGCAGAGTGTGATCTGAATTCAGCTCCTTTTACTCTCTGTGATCAAACTTCATAACGTCTCACTGCTGAACTTCTGATCATCTTGTGTTTTAAACAGTAAAACACAAGCTACATTTCTGTCCACCATGTTTTTCTGTGCAGAAACTCTCGCTGCTGCGACACATTTGGCAAATAATTTAGTTTTTTCGGCGTTGAAGTCGGGGGAGACACCGCTGTTCTCTCGCTGAGTTAAAATCCAATCTTAACATACGTTGTATAAATCTTGTGTCAAACTACGAATGAGGTTTAAATCTGAAACATCAGATCCAGTGGATTCCTGATGGGTTGATTTTAAAAGCCTATTAAAGGATCCGTTCACCCAAATTACAAATATGTTTTCTCATTTATCTCTTGTGGTATCGACGTGCTCACGTTTTGGTTTTAGGTCCCAAAGCTTTGATATATTCTTCACTAAGTCTCTCGCTGGTAGAAGCAATAGTTCAGATGTCAGCTGTTGTCAGTGAGTAACACAGGAATAAGTCAAGTTGTAGTTTTGAGCTCAACAAATAAAAATCCACTCACTGCTGTTGTGTTCGGGCAGCAGCGAGAAGTTTCAGAGGCAGAACCTCAAAACCTCAGAATATTAAAATAGAACGATCTGCATGATCACACAGGCAGATAGAGCCGGAGGGACGACCTGTACCTGTGATACTCACAGAAATTCATTCATTTATACAGTAAATACTATCTTTGTGGGTAATCATGCTACTGCACATGTTTAGTCAATGAGGTGTTCATTTTATACTTTGAAGTCAGGTGAAGTTTTATGGTCCACAGGACATTTGTGGAGCTTCAGAGTAGATGGTGACTTGTTTTAAATTATTCAGACCCTCAACATGCAGACAAGCTTGTGCACATGTTAGCTTCGCAGCTACAGTGAAGACTCATCTTAAAAAGGATAAATAACGTCTTTTCAAATCAATTTGGGCCTCTGGAGACTTAGACTACGCTGGACGAGCTTCAAGAATCCATTTTTTTTTGCGATTGCTTTTGTTTTAGGTTTTAAAACAAGTCTCCAGCTACTTCGGTTGTTTAGCAGAACGCTGCGACGCTGTTTTACTGTGAAGCTCCAGAAATATTTTGTGGACTAGGAGACTTCACTTGACTTTCCATCAACACGGGGGTGAGGAGATAACGACTGAATTTTCTCTTTTGGGTGGATTGTTCCTTTAATCTTTATGGTATCATCCAGCTGTGGACAGACACTTTAACACAGAGCGCTATGTGTGTGTGTCTGTGCAGAAAATAACTTCACCGACCTGTTATCATTCAACGTGCAGACGTGCGGCAGCTCGAGGTCGTGTTAATGACAAACGTATTAACATGATCAAACTCAAATGTTCACCAAGTTAGACAAATAAAAGTCTATCTGTCAAACCCAAGCTGTGAAAAACAAGACTGAACATTAACCAGAATAAAATCACATGAAAAGGGTCCAGTCAGGGTCAAAGGTCAGATCACATCTGAACAGACTGGACTGAGGCTGAATCATTTTACATAACGTCTTAAACATTGTGTCTAACTTTTGTTTGGAGCTTCAACAGTTTTTACTGAAAACATGAAACGAGCAGATGGAGATGAAGCTCTCTACGTCTCTTGATTGACTTCTCTTTCAGGTGGAGTAAACTTCTCAAAAAAACCAGTACCAGTTATTTACGAGAATACTTTCACTTCTTGTGAAACCACTTCCTCCAGCAGGGCTGAAGCTGCACTCAAGTTGTGACTGCAATCAACCAATGAAACTAAAATCAATCACACCTTTATTTCCTTCCTAACTCAGCGAGACATTCCCAGTGAGCACGACACCTTTTATTAACCAGCCCCGAGAGAACGATCGATTCTCATGATGGTTACCGAGAAGGGACGCAGGTAAAGCAGGCAGAAGTTAGATACGCTTGACTTGAGATGCTAACAGCCAACATCCCCTTTATACTGACGACTTTACTGCTTTACCGCCTTAAAGTTGGATTTTATCTTCTTTTTTAAAAGATTCTTTAAATGTAAAAGGTGTTAAATGTCCTTTAAAAGACAAATAACAATTTTAGATTCGTCACAAACTCAAATCACACAAAGTTAAAGTGTGTTCGGTGTCAGTGAGATCAGACTGAGTGTTGAGGCTTCGACGCTCTGACCTTGTAGACTTCTCCGTACGTTCCTCCTCCGACTCTCAGCAAGATCTCAAAGTCATCCTGAGGGTTCCTGGTGGAGATATCCAGAGCCGCCCTGTGCTGGAAATCCATGTTGTTACTAATGTCCCTCCTCAGTCATGTCACACACACACACTCTCTCTCTCTCACACACACACACACTCGCACACATCTACATCTACGAGCTACAGAACTGGTAAACTCTCAGCAGAAGTGAGCTGCTGAGAAAACACACTCGGTCGCTCTTCGTCTCTCTGACTCTTGTCGTTCAGCTGCTGCCTCTCTCTCTCTCTCTCTCTCTCTCTCTCTCTCTCTCTACACACACACACACACACACACACACACACCTTCCTGTTTCTGTTTCTCAGCCTGCCATCGATCCTCCCTCCCTCTCTCTCTCACACCTTCCTCTCATGCATTTTTTTTTTCTCAGCTCATTTGTTTAATCCAATGCTGCTTCCTGTTGGGTGTGTGCGCATGTGAGACACACAGAGGGGTTTTCTTTAATGTCAATGTGTTAAAGACTTGTGTGTTTTTGTATGCATGTGTGTGTGTGTGTGTGTGTGTGTTGAGCACATGCTTTGGGAACACATGGGTCGACATGTGCGGCTCGTAGCTGATTAATGACAGTTGTGCTGTTTGGGGTTTTCAGCGTAAGTTTCAGTCTCAGCTTCACACCCACTGAAATGAGCCTTTTTCTCTCTCTGTGTGTGTGTGTGTGTGTGTGTGTGTGTGTATGTGTGTGAGTGTGTGTGTGTGTGTGTGTGTGTGTGTGTGTGTGTGTCTGTTGCAGCTCTGCAACAAGACTCACTCGTGCTTGGAGCTCCCTGTCAGCTTCCTGTTCAGTAGCATTTATGTGCTGATAAATAAGGGGCACCTTTACTTCCTGTCAGCAGGTTCGTATCTGTGTACCTGCTCTGAAAACTCTTTCCTTTTCATTTAATCTCTATTTTATCTCAATTATTTTTTTACTTACAGGTCAAAAAATGTTCATTTCATGTCGTTATTTTGATCTCATGTGTCCGGCCAGATGTTAGGAGACTCCGTTAATAGAAATAAACGCTGTTTGTTGCAGACGTCTGCAGTATGAACAGCTGAGCACGCAGACGAACGGGATATTTAGAAAGAGAATATAAAATCTGGCTAACAGCTGTTACAGATCATGAGTCTGCAGCCCGGCCAGCAGCTCTGAGAGGACGAGTGGTCCAAACCTCATCACAAGTCAGAAGTGATTATAATTAGTGAGTGAAGAGCTCCAGACGTGGAGGGGCGGATGTGATATCATCGGATTATAATAGTGTTAAATGTGGAGACAACATCTTCAGTCAGTCTCTCCTGGGTGACAGAAATAAATGGTTGTGTGATGTCAGCATGAGCGGCCAATCACAGCTCAGCAGCAGGTGAGTGTGGGTCACTGACGGTATGAGACAGTGGACAGAGCCGCCGTGACGTCACCCACGTGTTTCTGAAGAGTCAGGGTGAAGCTCGAAGTGGGTGGTACTGGCCGTCGCCATCTTGGCCTCACCTGACTCCATCTAACTCCCGGCTAATTGAAGGTAGGCTAAGAGGTGGAGCGAGGGTGGAGCTGAGCTGAGCTGAGCTGAGTCTAACTCGTTAAACAAGCCCACCAAGCTTGAAGCTAACAAGCTATCTGTGTTGACAAGTAAAGAAAAGCTGTTTGATCGTCCAACAAGCAGTTGTGAGGAAGCACACCGGCAGCTTTAGGCGCAGCACTGCTAACATAAAGCTAACATGCTGATGCTAAGCAGGTATAATGCAGATGAAGAGCTGCAACAAAGTCAGAGGGGGGTGAGTGAAGCAGATTCAATGTCGATCCATCCAACAGTCATCGAGACTACAGGAAGAGTCAGGCTGAGGATTCATCCTCTGAGGATCACGAGTGTTTGTACTAAATCTGATGTAAATCAGTCGTAGAGTCGACTTCCTGTATTTGTTTTCTCTGGTTGGTTGTTTTTCTCTTGCAGCAGGTTGCTCTGCAGGATGTTTGCAGATTCATCTCATCTCATTAACAGACACAAAAACAGACTCACTTCACTGGTCGTGTGATGGAGCAGCTGATCTGAGAAGAGTCTCTGTGACATGAGCATTAGATACTAAAGCAGCTGAATGTGAGTTATTATTTAAAGGGTTAATTAAGAGAACATCTGCCGTGGCATCTTATCACGACATCGTCTTCATCGTTTGACATTTATCCTCCTCTTCCCTCGGCTGTGTCTGAAGGCAGCCAGCCCACAGTGTCTGCTCTGCCACAAAACACCCACACATGACAGACGATCGCAGCGACCAGCCGACCACAAATAACTGCCTCATTCCCACCTCAGCCAGAGAGCTCGGCTGATGAGCGCGTTGATGACTATTTGGCACAAACCGCCTTTTATGACTGGACGGCTGAAGTATGAAACACTCTGAACGTCGTCTGCTTGTCTCACTGACCTCAGGTGATCTGTCTGCAGGTGTGACTGTGACAGATGGCGACCGAGCACGTTGGTGTCGGACCACGCTCTGAGCTAAAATACTTAAATACTAAAATACTTTTAATCATCACAGAAGAAGCAGTAAAGTGTCAGTATTTTCTTGTCTTTAACATCAGTTCAGTCCAGTGAAGCTCTGAACGTGTTGAGGAGCCGTTTTCATGCCACTGATGTGAGCGTGGAGTCCACAGGAAGTCCGCTGACTCAGACAGACGAAGTTTCAAACATGCATGTGACTGAACATCTTTCATAGAAAATGAATGCGGCGCCATTTTGGGGCCAGTGTTGTTTTAATATACGTATGTACACCGGCTCCTGCCCAATGCATGCTGGGAGAGCCCCCATGTTACATAAGATTATGTTACGTCATCTCATATTGTGTTAAAGTGTAACTACCGTTTGTTTTCATGAGTGATTAGTTGATATTTTTTGGGGTCTGGTTTCCCAAAGCCCCAGATGACCTTCAGGTTACTTATGTTGTCCAATCAGCTGTCAAAAACCCATTTATATATATTTAGGATGGACCGTGATGAGGTAATGTATTTATATGTGATTTTATATGTGACATATGTGATCGGACCCGAGCACAGGCGTTAATAATAACTATATAAAAACAGCAGACTTTCCGCTGATGGTCTCGTTGTTGCAGGTCATTTATAATCTTCAGAGGAATCATGAGACGTAATTTTCTAGTAATAAATGTACTTAAATATCAAAAGTACGAGTCAAAGTATATTAAACACATACTTATATGAATTGAACTGTGCAGTTCAGGTGGATTGTGGGTCTGGCTGGATATCGGATGTGAAGCTCTTTTTTAAAATCCGATTGTGGATAAAATAAAATATTTGCGTGGATGTAACTCCAAATCGTTCAGTCTGCAGCTGATGCTCTGTTGACCTGTATTATGATCCGTCACGTCACGTCACGTCGTGCTACCTCACATTACATTATGTTATATTACGTTTATTATATGAATTTAGGTTTTCATTGCATTATAGTTTGAGGTTGAAGAGGAACTTTTCTTCAAGTGTGTGGCTTCAGTTCAACAGCCTGTGTCAGCAGGTAGCTTTCTTCAGACGGGCTCTGGAGTGAGACCCTGGATCATCTCAGGCTGCAGCGGGTCGATCTGAAGCTGCTCCTGACTTCTGACCTCCCCGGATGGAAGTAAGTGAAAGGAGAAGTCTCCTGTCATGACATTATGTTGAACTTTCAGAGTCCTCAAAGCACAAGGTGAAGGGTGATATTTGTTTTATTTCTGTGGTTACACAGACCAGTGTGTGTGTGTGTGTGTGTGTGTGTGTGTGTGTGTGTGCGTGTGTGTGTGTGTGTGTGTGTGTGTGTGTGTGTGTGTGTGTGTGTGTGTGTGTGCGTGTGTGTGGGTGGTTGATGACTTAAAAGACATGTGGTGACTCCAGTTCACCTAACAGCATGTCAGCATATACAAAGGTTATACATCTGCCAGAATTTAATACTAAACAATAACACATTAATGCAAACTTATAACTATTATAAAACATCCAAATGTCTTAGTAATGATATCTCTAAAGCAAGATATGGACATTTCTTACAATATAAATGATCTAACTTAGTCACTGGACCAATTGAGTTGACTTACAGTTAGATTTTACTCAACTATTCAGAAATACTTCAACATTATCGCATCATATTTTCTCTTTAATGTGCCGTAATCACTTTCATGGACTCTGATTCATGGATACTGACAGATTTATCTTGACTGTCTACACCTAGAAGTAGATGGAAGCTTGCTAACTATGCTAATGTTGCTCCTGTATTGGGAGACCGAGGCTAATGAAGCGGAGAGTTCACTGCCCTCCAGTGGTGAAATTTGTGAACACTTTTAAAATACAGTGAGCAAAAATGACACAATAATAAAGTTTAGAGTTAAATCTTAACTATTATTTTGTTTTTTAATGGCCACAAACAGGAATTAAGCAACAGAAGTGGCCATAAATTGTCGTGCTGATGTTAAATTACACTTTCATGGACTCACTGAACTAACTATGCTAATGTTAGCGCTGTGATGGAGACCGGTGCTAGTGGAGCGTTCACTGCCCTCCAGTGGTGACTGTGACGAACTGCAACTCATAAAATGCATTAGCACTTTTTAAAATACAGTGACCAGAATAACACAATAAGAAGTTTAGAGTTATCACGTGACTATCGGTGTGTTTTGAAGCAGTCAGGATTAAAATTCAGACAGGAAGTACGCAACAGAAATGGCTGTGTTACCTTCGCGTCACATGTTGAATAATAATAATAATAATAATAATAATAATAATAATAATAATAATAATAATAATAATAATCCTATCTGTAAATCCACTTTAATAATTTCAGTTGTTTGAAAAAAAAAAAAATTTGGTTGTTCAGTTGTTTGTTTTAATGTGATAGTAGTGACCGGAAGTGTATGTTTAGATGCCAGTATTGACGTCAACTTCATTAATTTAACACGGTGCAGTTCCACACTGTGGCCACACGGTGGCAGCAAAGCTCCCTCTAACGTGTGAGCGGGTGCGTGTCGCCCTCTAGCGGCCACAGTGTGGAACTGTTTAAACAGTCAAACCAACGTCACTGTGGACATGATAGCATACTAATACTTCCGGCAAACACTTTCAAAATAAACCGAAAAGGAAGTAATAAAAGCAATGGTCATGACTGCGTTGATTATCGCGATGTGTTATTCGGGAGCTACGTGACTGAGGAGGATAGCTGACCGTCTGCGTTAACGCTAATTTACGTTTTTTGCCTTATAACAACATAATTAACGGAGCTACCTGTCAGTGGTCCGTCGGTTTTCTGTGTCCGTCGCCTTCCGGTCCGCCCGTGCGTCGTTCTTTCCGTTCCGACCCTTTTCTCCCTCCGCCCCGGTGCCTTCTCTCCTCGGCGGCCCACGTGTGGATTTAATTCGGTTTTTCACCTCAAAGGTTTCTCCGAAAGTTTGGACCAAATGTCGTCGTCTTTCGAGCAGATGAGGGCGAACGTGGGGAAGCTCCTGCGCGGAATCGACAGGTTCGGATGAGGCTTTTAACGAACTGACGAGCTAACGTTAGCTTAGCCTGTTTGCTAGTGTTGTAAGCTAAGCTAACATTTGCTGAGTTAAGTTAGCTTATTCACAGAGGCTTTCTGCGAGATTCACTGTGAAATCAAGGCTTTTAAAAGTCCATCTGATGCCAGTGTGAACAATTTATTAATTATTTAGCAAATAAACATCAACTTGAGCTCATAATGCAGCAGCAGCAGCTAACATTAGCTTGGTCTGCTCGACTGAACTGCAGTATTTCCTCTTGTTAGATTTCACAAGGAGATTTTTTTTTTTGCTGGGTTGCCAAAACAAAGTTAACATATATTAAATACCAGCGTGGTCTGATGATTAATGAAGGTTATCGAGTAATTCACAGTCAGATGTTGTTGTGACAGCTGCTGAATGAAACTGATATTAGCTCGAGCAGGCTAATGTTGCTTATTAACGTTCAGACATACAGTAAAATACTTTCTGCTCAGGATCCTTTTATAACAACTGTTTTCCTTCTATGATACAGTTTTCAGTAAGAATCCAACTTAATGATGAAGTGTAGTTCAGTGTCAGTTTCCTGTTCACAGCTGCTTTAACACAGATGTTGACAGATGTTACCAGGGACATGAAGACAGCAGCTCACCTGGATCACCTGAGATCTAGAAACTCTGTAGCCGTCCACATTTGATTCATGCGTTCTGATTTCCTCTCTCGCAGGTACAACCCAGAAAACCTGGCGACGTTGGAGCGCTACGTGGAGACGCAGGCCCGAGAGAACGCCTACGACCTGGAGGCCAACCTGGCTGTCCTGAAGCTGTGAGTGACCCCGTCTCTGGGGGACTAACGTTCGGAGGCTCGGTTAAAAACTCTGTGTGGATGATTAAGGAGAAGAACACAGTACATCAGACTGAACCTCTGTTTCTCTGCAGGTACCAGTTCAACCCAGCCTACTTCCAGACTCAGGTGACGTCACAGATTCTGCTGAAGGCTCTGACCAACCTGCCACACACCGACTTCACTCTGTGCAAGTGCATGATCGACCAGACTCACGTATCCTTTTGGTGCCGCTGCAGCGAACATGTCCTCTTCGTCTCGGGGTCGTCAGTGGGTCAGTACAGTGGATCAGTACAGTGGATCAGTACAGTGGGTCAGTACAGTGGATCAGTACAGTGGATCAGTACAGTGGGTCAGTACAGTGGGTCAGTACAGTGGATCAGTACAGTGGGTCAGCACAGTGGGTCAGCGCAGTGGGTCAGTACAGTGGATCAGTACAGTGGATCAGTACAGTGGGTCAGTAACACGTCTGTTCTGCATGTTAAAAACCTTAGTAGCACATGTGATTTACAAAGTATAGAAATGCAACATTGTGACCAGTGTCACTGTGCAGGTGTGTGTGTGTGTGTGTGTGTGTGTGTGTGTGTGTGTGTGTGTGTGTGTGTGTTTAGCTCAGGGTGGGTGGGTGGTGGTCGTGGGGTTTGTCTTTGGATCGGACCATTTCCTTGATTACAGTGTCGCAGCAAGAGGAGCGCCCCATCAGACAGATCCTCTACCTGGGGAACCTGCTGGAGACCTGCCACTTCCAGAGCTTCTGGGTAAGACACACACACACACACACACACACACACACACACACACGATAGGACTTTAAGTTGATTGGCAGAAACGATATGAGGAAGTTGCTTCATATTGAATGTTCAGTTCTGCAGAAGTCAAACACCAGGATTCCCATGGGTCCATGAAATCCTTGAAAGTTTGTGAATTTGAAAAATCAAGGCCTTGAAAGTTTCTGAAATTAGACCTGGTCATTGAGTGCTTGAATTTGTGTATTTTCTATAAGAAGTTGTAGTGCCGCCTCTCTGTGTTACTGTCTAATGTTTCTAAGTGTGGTTTGAACCCTGACCTTTGTCTCAGTCTTTACATTGTTTGAGGAAATTTGTCTTGAAAAGTCTTTGAATTTGAGTTTAATAAGGCGGCAGAAACCTGATATAACTGGAGGAGAAGTAAAGATCCGTCTCTTGTTTCAGACGTCTCGTTGTGAAATCATTTGTTTCAGCACCTTTTGTTTACGGTCTTCTTCTCTTTCTAAACTTACTCATCATTTGATCCGTTCTTCTTCCCGACAGACGAGTCTGGAGGAGAACAGAGAGCTCATTGACGGCATCTCTGGTTTCGAGGACTCTGTTCGCAAGTGTGAGTATCATCCTGTGACCCGGCACACTGAGGTTCTGACAGTTAACACAAACCGGACCGTGTGTTTACAGGAAACATCAGACTGAATGACACGATGAGTCTGTGTTTAAACATTATGAACACTGTCCTTTGTGTTTGTCCTCCTCCTCTTCAGTCATCTGTCATGTAGTGGGAATCACCTACCAGAACATCGAGCACCGGTTACTGGCTGAGATGCTGGGAGACCCACTGGGTAAGAACTCCGACCCGTCTGATAAACCTGCCGGGTACCTCTGTGATACTTTTAGACAATAAAATATCTCCAGGACATTCTGGAAAACTGAACAGTGAGAGAAACTCTGATGTAGACAAACAGTAGAAAAGATGAATGTGTGTAATGTAACTTTATTAATAAAGCGAACAGAAGAACAAACCCGACTGAAGCTTCCAGCTTTAAGCCGTCGTCTCTGTGTGTTTGTGCAGACACGCAGGTGAAGGTCTGGATGAATAAGTACGGCTGGACAGAGAACGACGAAGGACAGATCTTCATCTTCAACCAGGAGGAGAGCGTCAAGCCCAAGAACATCGTGGAGAAGATCGACTTTGAGAGTGAGTGCTGCTGCTCAGATCAGTGAGACACGAGTGGAGACAAATGAGTCCGATCTGGTGACAAACACTAAAACACTGAGCTGTGACGAGCCGAGTGCTTCATACTGAACTTTATCAACAGTTTAATGTTTAAACTCGGCCGTCGTCCTGATGTAAATGCTGCGAGCGTCAAACTTTACCTATCTGATGTTCCCGTCAGTCGATAACGACCTCGTTTACATCTGGACACAGCAGCTCTGTCGCTGCCTCGACTCCTCCACAGAGCGACGACATCACTGGTGGAAAAGTTTGAGTTGATGACGTCAGAAATGTTGTGAAACAGTTTCTGTGTGTGAAGCAAACGAGCTGAGACTGATGTGACAGAGATGACATCATCAAGTGTAAAACAAAACAAGCCGGAAATTAAAATAATCCTTTAAACAACTCGTTGAAATTCATCTCGAAGGTTTATTCGATGTTCAGTTTCAACCTGATCCAGTACAGAACTACAATAGCAATCAGTAGAGTGCATACCTCCGCCGAGGCCCAACAGTCCCCTTTAATTCAATCAAACCTGATCTGAGATCAAATAAAACATTTTAATCCATAAAACCAGGTTTTTATTTGGATCCACATCAAACTGTCCTGGATCACAGACACCAGCCTTCTCTTCATCGTGGTCGACACGTTATTCACTGAGAAATAAACAAAAGTGTTTAAAATGTTAAAGAAAGAGAAGAAGAGCTCCTGCGTCCGTCCCTTTTATCTGGATCAACACCAAAGTTAGCGGGTTCAGTTCTGTTCTGTTCTGTTCTGAGACTCGTCCTCCGTCTAAGTTTGGTGGAAATCTGTTCGGTAGTTTTTGTGAAATCCTGACAAACAAACAAACAAATGGAGACGGCTGAATCATCTCTGGAGGTCGTGAGCAAATCACGAGGATCAGAACAAAACTTATAAAGATTAACGAGGATTATGAAACGCAGCTCGGAGACAAACTCAGAAATACAAAACAAAACCAGAGAAATCCCTCGAAATGACGACGTGGAGGAATCAACAGTGTCAGAAGTTCTTTTCAGGAAGAAAGTTGGAGAATAAAAAGTGTCCCCTGTGAAGTGAATTATATTAATAAGCCTTCGTAACACCTTTAAATCCACGTCTCCACTGTGCAGCTGAAGTGGATTAAAGAGCTCAAACGCTCCCCCGGTTCTGATCCGGTCGTCTGTCTCTGAGCCGCGTGTCATGTTTCACATCCACTGTTTGTTTCCTCGTTGATAAGAGACGTGAAGTTAAATCTTTCTGTTTCTCTCTTCTGCAGGTGTCTCCAGCATCATGGCAACGTCTCAGTGATGCACACACACACACACACACACACACACACACACACACACACACACACACACACACACACACACACACACTCCCACACACACTTCAGTCTGACCAGATTCTAGCAGCTCATTTTCATAATCACTTTTTCTCAATAAAAGTAATTTATCACTGACAGCCTCTGTGTTTTCTCTCGTTCTCTCTTCAGTGGAAATGTTTCGCTCGTTCTTCCCAGAAATCGTTTGTCTTCCTTGTTTTCTTCCCGGTGCCGTCAGGGTGTCGGCTATTAACTGTTATTCAACAAAACATCATATTGACATGAATCAGCGCTGAGTCATCGTGTCCGGTTGCTAAATGTTTGCTCTGTGTTTTCCTGTGTTTCATTAATGTTTGATAGATGACGGGCGGCGTGAGTTCACAGGTTGCACACGCAGGATTATAATGAAATGTTGCTCCTGAAGATGCTCAGCGAAGCTCTCGAACACACGACCGGCTGAACCGTCTCGTTAACATGGTGGATGTTTTTTAGGCGTTACGTCTGCAGATGTTGGCAGAATTCATTCAGAGAAATGTGACCGACTCAGATGTTTTTTGTGGTTTTATGTTGATGGTTAATTCTGCACAATCACATACAATTAACAGTGAATTATACCTCCCAGCCCTTAAAGCCTTAAAGGAACAGTTCACCCAAAAATAATTAGTTTCAAGTCAACAAACATTTCTGGATTTCTGGAGTTTCACAAAAAAAACAGTGTTGCAGCGTTCTAAACAACTGAAGTAGATGGAAACTTGTTTTAAAACCTAAAACAAGAACAAAATAAATACATGAAATGTCTCCATACAGCTCGTCTGGTGTGATCCAAGTCTCCAGAAGCCCTGAGATCCCAAATTAATTAGAGAAGATGTTATTTACACCTTTTTAAGCTGAATTCTGACCTGGGTGCCGGTCTAGTCTTTTTTTTTTTTTACTGATTTTTTATCTCAGTATTTTTGGCACATTAAAAACATATTACTACTAATAATAATAATAGCCTCCATTTTAGTACTGAATGATGTCATGATACTATAAATACATATATCTCTGCCTATTTCCCAGGTGCTCATTACACTGTCAGGTGTCATCACAGAGCACTTTGTCACAGCACACAGTACAGAACAGCTGTGGTCGATGGTCAACCTCTGATCAGCCAACACTGGATCAATCAGCCCGATCAGCCTTTAACAGAGAGCTGCCTCTCTCATGGATCATGAAACTTCAGCTGACTGAGTGTAATTATCTGGTGAACTGTTCCTTTAGAGCCTGAAGGTTGAGGAGGACTTCACATTTCTTTGCTGTGGTGCAGCTGAAGGAGGAGGAGACGACATCACTGATACCTGTGAGTTTCACGTCCTCACCTCACCTGTTACCACCTCTCAGGAGTCTGATGGAGGCTGATGATTGACCTGAAGGTGTGTGATGTCACCTGGATGCTCTCTGGTCCTGATCACAGACAGGTAGTGTGACTTCAGGTGTGTGTGTGTGATCAGAGCCTGTCTGAAGGCCGCTTCTCCTCTCACCTGGATGATCTGAGGTCTGTTTGACACTCACTCCTCCTCCAGCCTCAGGGAGAGTGTGTGTGTGTGTGTGTGTGTGTGTGTGTGTGTGTGTGTGTGTGTGTGTGTGTGCAGGGAAAAGGCAGCAGGAGGCGGAGCAGCTCCACCCACCCACACGCACGCACACACACACACACACACACTCTGCCCAGGTGAGCGTGTGTTTACCTTTCCCAGAGGGCGTGGCCTGTGCGTACCTGCCCAGTGAAAGTGGGGCTGCTCGGTGCTGACGGTCCAGAAGCTGCAGCAGACACACACAGACATGATCAAGTCTCTGAGCGTGTCCTCTGAAGGCTCCCTGCCTCCTCTGGAGGACGATGTGGACTCGGTGTGTTCCGACGAGCTGCTCGGCTCTCAGTCCCGCCGCTGGCTGGCGGACCTGCTGACCGCGGACCTGCCTCCGGAGAGCGGGGACGTGAACACGGTGGGTCGGGACGGGCTGTTCGTGGACTATCACTTCCCTCTGGGGGAGCTGGAGATGCAGGACGACGTCAAGTGGAAGCGACCGAAGGTAAAGACGAGAGACCGACGCATCTGAAAAGTAACGAGATTACAATGTAATCCAAGTATTTTAATGCAAATCATACATGTGATGATGCGTTCACGTGTAAACAGTCTTTACACGTTGCACCTGGTCCAGCTGGAGCTCACCTGAGCCTCCTCACAGACTCGAGCTCAGGTGTTAAAATACACAGACTCATAACCATCAGTGAGTAAACAAGCTGTTCTCAGAGGAAGATAGAAAGGTGGCAGGGTCCGCCACTTATAAACAAAGTAAAAGAGTATAAACTGTGACGTCCTTTAAGATCAGTTTGTTTATTCAGTCGTGAAAACAAAGAGAGTTTGTTTATTTAGTCTGTTGGGACAAAAATCAGCCAATGAGGATCTTTCTCTGCTCATTAACATTTCTTCACCAAAACTACAGACTGCTCCTTTAAGCTCCATTTTGAGGTGTTTGTACTTTACTTTGTGTTTCTGTCTCAACACATTGTAGAGTAATATTCACAGCTGCTGTTACTGTCAGGTGACACGTAAAACACACACACCGACTGTAACCAGACGGTACCGGTCCGTTACAGTGTCGACCCTGAAGTACCATTAATGATGATGATCCAGGTTCAACACCAGCACGCTGATATCCCATCATGCACCAAACTGCTCCTGTAAAAACTGATGTGACACTGTGATGTCTGCGTGACTCAGACGTTACACAACATTTCTAACCACCAGGTGTAACCA
The DNA here is from genome assembly GCF_040436345.1 of Pagrus major. Classification (NCBI taxonomy): domain Eukaryota; kingdom Metazoa; phylum Chordata; class Actinopteri; order Spariformes; family Sparidae; genus Pagrus; species Pagrus major. The sequence continues at coordinate 3,557,714 of NC_133216.1, read as the reverse complement.
GGTAGATCCCCCTGTGTCACCTGCTGATTTACGTCCTGGTGTTTTCAGCTGCCTGAGCTTCTGGTCTGTGGACAGTCACTTTTCAATAAATGACAGAAGAACAACAGCAGACGGGTGTTAAAAGAAATCACGTGGATGTAATAAAGACAGAGGCCAAACAGATACCGGAGCTTTGTTGAGTAAATACAGGACACATCAGATGGAGGCGCCTCAATAAAACTAAACTTTACGACCTCCACAAAGGTCAAGTTTACTGCCGAACAGTCAGACTGATACTACGTTACCTGTAACTTTCACTTTCCCCAGACCAAAACCTGAAAAGTGCAGCCATCAGACCTGATGGCTCGGTCACACACAGTATTTAACTGATGTGCAGGAGTGAAATATTCTGCTTTTTGAGAATTAAAAGGGAAAATTAAGATTATTTGACATTAAAACTTTCTTTCGTTTGACTTATTTTGTCATTTTTTATAGTTAAATATCACCAGCAAGCAGGAAACAGTCCTTGAATCCAATTTTTTTTTCAGGTTAGGACCCCCAGGACCTCACTTTGGTTTCAAAATCTTACAAAATGCTTGTCCAAGTCCAAGTGTCTCATGTGTCAACCAAAGCCAACTCTCTGTAGTGTGGAAATCTGTTCGGCCTCGCAAAGACTCCAGCTTTCAGTGACAAGTGTCCGTCTCTGTAGTCAGAGGAGGTATGCACTCTTCTAGAGTCCTCTCAGCTGTAATCTTTATGGTGTTTGCTTCTTGTTGAGACAGCAGGATGACTGAAGACCAGCCGGGTCAGAGTTTAAAGAGCGACTGCTGGGTCAATGTTAAACTTCAGCTTCATACAGATTCCTGTTCGGCTGGCAGCTCTCCGTCTGATCAGTGTCATGTTCTGATTCTGCTCATCAACACACACTTCATCACCTGAAAATGGACCTTCAGGATTTTAAATAAGTGTTGTCAAGTCTGGTGTTTATTGTTGTGTTGTGGTTGTGGATTGTTACATCGATCACCAGGCAGTCCACCCCGAGGATACACACTGATCCTGTTAAACTGGTTCTACTGACAGTAATACTGAATATCACACACACGCAGCGTCCTCTGCGACGTCTTGTGCAGCTCACTGGCTCCATGATGAAATATTATCCGGCCTCTTCTGTTTCATGTTGTCTCCACAAAGTAAAATCCTACAGAAGGTGCGACCGAGTGAACTCTGTAGCTCGTTGGTTGCAGGTTGCAGAGTTCATCCTCCATTTTTAACTAACTTTTTTTCCAGTAATGAGTTTCCAATAATAAAAACATGTTTCAGAAATTAGGAAAACAGGTACAAAACGCGCTCAGCCGCATGTTTATTAGTCCACCTGATCCTCCCTGTAGACCCAGCTCAGTTTAATACAACAGCCCTGCAGTAAATCTGAAGTTATAATGTTCAGTTCTTGTTAAAAATGTTGAGAAAAGGAGGATGAAGGAGGTCGGAGAGGTGCTGAGGGGCGACGGCACGGAGGGATTTCTAGGTGAGAAGGAGGATTTTATAGTTGATATATTTGTTGTTTTTTTATAGAACTATTAATTAAACATCTACAATAATAATAGTTACGACAAAGATGACTTGCAGTTTATGTTTTTTGGCCTGGACGGCCCTGAACACGCTGCTGGAGGAGGAGAGAACAGATGTGGTGCCAAGTTTCTGCCACATCGCTCTGACAGCTGATCTTTAATAATTATCTGCCTCTCCCTTCTGCACGCTGCTGTTTTATTGGTCGTCCCTCTCTCATCGTTGCTCTCTCCTTCCTCTCATTTTCCTTTTGTTAAACCAATAATCAACCTCTCCTCTGTCTCCAGGAGCTCTGCCAGTCACCTCAGTTCATAGTAAATGGAGCAACGCGCCTGGACGTCCGCCAGGGAGAACTCAGTAAGTAGACGACTACTGTTGTGTTACACAACACAGTGTTTTTCCACAAAACACAAGGGACACTCAGGCCCACGACACTATTCAAGTCATTTTTGTCAAGAATGTAGCTGAACAGCTGGTTTCACCTGGACTGTCTCAGAGACACGTTACAAACTTACAAAGTAGGATTATTAAAGTAACAGCAGCATCTGTCAGCCATGAAACAGCGTCACAATCAGCACCTTGACGTGAGTTTTCAAATCAACCTTTAACGAGGTCGGACCATCCGTGACGGATCCTCAGGCGAGAGAATAAAACCTGATGCAGCTCCGGCTGATGAGGGAGGACAGCTGCTGTTTCTGGTATTTAAGCTGATAAAAGACATCAGCTGGAAGGACACGCAGAGGAGTTTGGGCAAACAGGTGGCTGTATAAGGAGGGAGCCTTTAAAATGAAATCAGGGTGTTTTACTGTAATAGTTTAAGACATTCAGTTGAAATGCAGGTGACCTGAGCTGCTTCCTAAACTCTGCGTCCTCAGACGACTGCTGGTTGCTCTCTGCCATCGCGTCTCTCTCCCTGCATCGCTCCCTGCTCATGAAGGTCATGCCTCCAGGACAGAGCTTCCAGGACGGATACAACGGCTGCTTCAGCTTCAGGGTAAATACCTGAGCGATACCCGACATGTTGCAGTCTGACACGTAAATGTCATTTTCTTTCAAGATCACAGACACAAGAAGCTGATATTAAAGTGCAGCTGCAGTGTGTGTGGTGTGTAGACGGTACAGACGTGGGTGTTTTCTGTGTGGTTGAAAGGATAATGAAACTTTCTGCATGCTGGCAGACTTTTATTCAGGATGTTATTAATGTGACCAGGTTGTAAAACTTTCTATGGTTGATCCACTGGCGATGTGACGACACCAGCTCTCCTCTCCTTCTCTGTGTCTGTAGTTCTGGCAGTACGGTCAGTGGGAGGAGGTGAGGATAGACGACTTGCTGCCGACTCAGGACAACAAGCTGATCTACCTCAGCTCCCCGGACCGACGCGAGTTCTGGAGCTCGCTGCTGGAGAAGGCCTACGCCAAGTGAGTCAGTCCTGTCAGTCAGTCTGAGTGTGTTGTAGAAGTCAGTATCTCACTCAGATGCAACTGAGAATTAAGACCCTTCTTCACACAAGCTTAGTTTTTTGTTTTTACACTGAGCAAAACAACACCTACACAATGTCACCGCAGTGTGTGATTTTAATTAGCATGCTGGGGTTCTGCAAGCAAAGGAGGCGTGACAGAAATGAAGGGGAAAACTTTTCACATGAGCTCCAGGCAACACTTTCTGAACAACAGCACAACATGGCAGTAACAATCATTTACAGTCCCAGTTCATCTCACATTGTAACGAGCTCCAGGACCTCGTTGTTTGTGTTGCTCTTCTTCTTCTTTAAGTTAGCTGCTCATTATCAACACGTGGTTAAACTACAGGAACGTGTTTAACCAGAAATCATCTCGACCAGAACAACACAGACTTGTTGAAACGTTGTCCCGGACGTTTATAGAGAAATCTGAAAAATGTACGGATGTGCCCATTTCTGAAGAACGTCTCTTCTCTGCAGTCCTTTCACCTTTCAACCTGAACTGAAGACTTTGGACATGTCTCCCTGTCAGTCTGCCTCTGAATATGAGGTTAAGCAGGTCTCTTCTGTAGAGCTTTGGTTTTTGTTTGTCCAGTTATTTACCTGTTTACCACTGCGGTCTGATGTCCTCGTCCTCCCATGTGTCTGTTTGTCCCAGGCTGAAAGGAGGCTACAGAGCTCTGGACATGGGCCTCCCTCATGAGGCCATGGTGGATATGACGGGAGGGGTGACCGAGGTTTTGAACGTCACTTCACTGCCCAGAGACCTGCCGGCCTTCCTCAAAGACCTGCTGTCTAAAGGAGCGCTCATCAACTGTGCCAACTGCCAGGTACAGTGAGGAGTGAGAGCAACCTGCTGGGAAACACGAAGCAGAGCATGTTCCCAGTGTTTAGTTGTCAGCGTGATGAGTCACATGAGTATAATTTCACTCCTGTCCTGACTGTGGGTGGATGTTTTCTCCCTCCAGGGTCCGTTGGAACAAAGGAATGAATTTGGGATCATGTTCAGACACGCTTACTCTCTGACTGCAGTGGAGAAGGTAAATGTCCCTCAGCAACATTGTTCAAAAAATGCATCTCAACATTTATGTTTTGAACTTTCCACTTGAACCTTTGGAGGATCTCAGTGTGTTACCACCACGTGGATCCGGGTCTAAATTAAGTTCTGGGGACATAATTTACCTCCCAAAAAGTCTGTGCTTCGAGTGTAATACTTCTGAAAAGTCCAGGAGCTTTGGGGCTGGTGCTGTTAGCTAAACATTACTGATTGCATTGACCTAAACTAAAATAATCACAAAACAACCAGCTGTACTTTGCTTCTAGAGAAGTGCAAACATACTGAACTATCTTAGTCTCAGCATGTTTGTTATAAATGTGTTGTTCAGCCAGAACCTGTTCACCATCCCCTGAGTTTTGGACGTAAACATGAAGCTGCAATAAGCAAGTTCAGATGGAGGATCTGTAGACCTTACAGCAGTCATGTGGACTCCTCAGGGCCTGCTCACTGCCCTCACCTGTTTTCTGTGTCTATCTGCTTCTTCGTCCTCCAGGTGAAGACTCATTACGGCACTGAGGCTTTGGTGCGACTCCTCAACCCCTGGGGCCGCGCAGAGTGGGAGGGTCCCTGGAGCGATCGGAAAAGGTTCGTACACACACACAGGAGCCCAATCAAAGCACTGATTTTATACATTTTAAATGAAGATGTGTTAATTTAAATAATCTGAAATAAATCTTCAAGATTAACTACCTGAAACCTTGCTAACCCCTGTCTCTGTCTCTGTCTCTGTCTCTGTGTGTTCAGTAAAGAGTGGAACTCAGTGAGCGCTGAGGAGCAGAAAAGACTGGACCGGGTCAGGCGGGAGGACGGGGAGTTCTGGTGAGTTGTTCATCCGTGACACGTATCACTGCCGACTGACTCTTACAGTCCGCCTTCTCTGCAAACACGAAACAAAAACGCTCTGACATGTGAGTCTGAACCACAACAGGAACCACACGGCAAACAAGTCAGAACTGATCCGTCACATCACATTTTCTCATGCAGACATGTTTTTATATCTTGAAGGACTCAAATCTGGAAAATGCTTCAGTGCAGCTTTCTTTATGAATGATGGAGTTACAGACATGTTTCCAATGATTTAAAAAGAAATATGTGATTAGTTTCAACAACAAGTCTTCAACAATCAAACCTCATATTTGGGCAGAAGCGCCCGTCAGCTGACCCGTGTCTCTCTCTCCGTCAGGATGTCGGTGTCAGACTTCAGGCAGAACTTTGAGATGATGGAGGTTTGTCACCTGACCGACGCTCTGAGCGAACCGGGCTCCGCCGTGAGGCCGTGGTCCTGCACGATGCATCATGGGAACTGGGTGCCGTGTGTCTCAGCAGGAGGCGCTCCCGGAGGAGGTAAGACACATTTATTGTACATCATGAAAAATGTTTATTGTTCTGTGCATGATAACTGTTTCGCATGTGTTTTAAACTGTGTGGACATTATTTACTTAAATTTAGCCACGTTTGAGTGATCAGACACTTTTTTCCAATCTGCTCCCACCACAATAATCCTCAATAATCCTCTCTCTTTGTGAGGCTTTTAATGTGAAACATCTGCAGGAAGTTTCACAGAAGATGGTTTAATGAACAGTAACTCTGACTGAACTCAGCACTCAGCGCAGACTCTGGTTCTCTCTCCTCTCTGTAACGTTACCTTCATGAAGTCAAGTACGTTTCCCCTCCAGCTCCAGTCAGCAGTCAACATCACAGAACAGAAACAGCCGACAGTGGAGGTCACCTCCGCTGTATAAACATGGCCATGTGCTGCAGAACAGGTTTTATTTGAATATGTCTGCTTGTACATGACCTTGTATTTACCTTGTAGATTAAGCTGAAAGTACTGGAGTTAGAATAATCCTCTTCAGTTTTTCATACTCTGCCTGCGAACGTCTAGATCTGTTTTTTTAGGAATAGGTATCAACTCACATCAAGCCGAGACAAGTTTGTTTGTAAAGTAACAGAAATACTAACAGAACCACAGTATTGACTGTCTTTCTGTCTGTCTGTCCGTCTGTCAGTGTGTAAAGGTGTGGTCTCATTTATTATTGAGTCACACCAACAAACCAAACCAAACTGGAGAATCACTTGGCACGGGAACATTACACAACACGTTCCCCTTTTGGATGACCCTATAATAAAAATGTGCCCTTTCAGCTGACAGAACGTGGCCACTTCACCACGTTTGGTCCAATAAATGTGAAATAAATGGATAAATAGTTAATACTTCCCTCTGTGTTTAATTACAGAGGTGCAGTTGTTATCATCACAAAATTAAAATGTGTGTGGTGAGTCCACTACTGCCTACAGTTAAAGTTAAAGATGCAGCATAAAGAAAAGTGTAGTATTTATAGTGTGTGTGTGTGTGTGTGTGTGTGTGTGTGTTTCCAGGTCTGTTCTGGCAGAACCCTCAGTTCTCCTTCGTCCTGTCGGAGGTGGACAGCAACAAGGACGAGAGGAGCTGCTCCTTCGTTCTGGCTCTGATGCAGAAACACCAGAGACGCAGAGGCACCAACCTGTCAATAGCTCTTTATATATACCCGGTACACACACACACACACACACACACACACACACACACACACACACTGAGACACCTGGTGAGGTATTATAATGTTGTTCTGTCTCTTCAGGCTAATAAAGAGAATACTTACCTGTTACCTGAGGACTTGAGCAGGCGCCACCCGGTCCGCTGCAGCCCCCAGTACTCGTCACGTCGGGAGGTCGTCCTTCGCGGCTCCCTTCCACCAGGTCGTTACATCATCATCCCTTCGACCTTCAAGGCCAATCAGCAGGGAGCGTTCCTCCTCCGGGTGCTGACGGAGCAGGGCACCACCATCACGTGAGTCACGGATCAGTCTGATGTGGGACTGAGTTTACAGTTTTGTTGTTTTCACGTCACTGGAGCTGAGAGATTAAACATCAAACTGTGTGTTTCAAGTGCAAAAAGATGAAGAGGCAAAAAAACATGATAAATGTCTCAAGCAGCCGAGGTTAAATATTAAGCGCCCTCGTCAGTGACCCCAAAGAACAGTGTGTTTGTCTTTAGTCTCTAAACTCTAATTTCTTGAGATGAGAACCTTTTGTGATAATAAATATAATGATTTTAATTTGTTTTCATGCTTTTCTTCCAGTCCAGCTCACAAACCAGCGCCACAAGATATCTCCTCAGCAACAGAGGTAGGAGACGAGTTAAATCATCTACAATTAAATGATCAAACTGTTCACCTGGTGAAGCAGACGGGGCTCAAATTAAATCAGTGTTCGAAATAAAAGTCAGAAAAGTGACCTCGTCTGGACGACTCAGTCAGTAAATGATCCTCTTTCTATTATAAGTGTTCAGGTTTCAAGTTCTGTACAGCGAACTGACTCTAAGCAGACGATAGTGACCTAAAACTCAGGTTTACGTGTCTGCAAGAGGCCACGACACACAGAGGAAGCTTCATTGTAAGACACACCTGTGATGTGTGGACAGCTACAGATGTTTTACTGCCTCACCATTCAAATGATCAGCTTGTCATCAAGCTCTGCTAAAGCCTGACAATGACTCATTGTTGCTATCTTTAGGATAAACTGACAGACTGTCCTGTTGAAGCATTGTAAAACTTATCTCGCCTGAACAGGGACTTGAACCCTGGACCCTCAGATTAAAAGTCTGATGCTCTACCGACTGAGCTATCCAGGCTCTGAGTTTAGTGTCTCACATATTGAAATCTTGGACTGCTTGTAGCAAAATGCATTGAGAAAGCTCATCTTCAAGTATAAAATGTAGGATAACCACGGCTTTGCTTAACAGAGTCTATTTTGGATTGCTTGCTTCATTGTGTCTCTTGACTAAAGAGCATACATTTATGTTTTTGGGTCACAGGAAACAAATTAGTACAATGTATTAGTTTCCTTTGCTGCCCCACGTTGCTCTAAAGTCTCCTGAGGTGACTGTGAGTGTGAGTATACAGATGAAACGTTGTACAGCAGTCATGTGTCTGTGGCAGTAAAACTCATTGGAGGTCTGTCTTTCCTTCCTGCAGCTTTCATTTCCTCACCAGGCCGCTCTCCCGTCTCCCAAAGCCACCAAAGAGCTGTTCAAGAAGCACTGCAACAAGGTGAGACTCAAACCTGCACTCAGCTGCTGCACACGCAGACCAGAAATGAATTAACATCTGCCACATAGGTTTGAACTTGTAACCTACTTTGGGGAACACCCTCCACACTGACACAATCACAAGAACTCAATTAGACTGTATTCACTGAGCTCCACCCAAACACTAACAGTTACGTGCAAAGACTGGTTTAAACCACAAACTGTGACGAGCTCTGCTTGTGTGTTGAGTATTTGAATATGTGTGTATTTAACTGACCCGAAGCCTTTTCTCTGCCTCGTGTCATCAGAAAGGGTTATGCAGACCGGTGCACCTCCACAACCTGCTGACCGAGGCCATCAAGGCAGGAGGTCAGTGACATCTGTCTGTCTGCTCTCACGGGCGGATTAATCCACTTGTTCAGTCTTGTTTTTCTTTCAACAGAAGATCGTCTACAATTAATTCCTTTAGTGATTAGAAAACAAGTTGCAAGTCGTTCCTGAGGTTGTAGCAACAACGGACTCCAAGCCAAACAAAATAACGTGTGATTTTTAACGTTAGTGGTTATCTCTGATTGGTTTTCGTATCACGACAGCGGGATTCATGTGGAATCATGTTATTAGCATCTGTAGCTGCTTCAAACTGGAGTTAAAAACCAGAGCTGATTGAGTTGTTGCTCAGGCTACATCTGTAATGTACTTTGTGGTATTTACGAATTAGTAAATGAATGAGTTCAGTTCAGTTCAGTTCAGTTCAGTTCATGAACTGAACTGAACTGAACTGAACTGAACTGAACTGAACTGAACTAAATGAATGAATCAGCCAGTTGACCTCATTTGGCATCAAGAGGATCAAAACTTCAGTATTGCAGGAGATGGTGACAGGTAGATGAGCAGAGGAGCAGCAGGAAGGAGGATGTGAAGTGTAGCTTCCCTGTAAACAAGAGAAAGAGAGGACGCTTGTGTTTTTTCTGATAAATTGGTGTGACGACTGCATCAGTGCTGCCAGATGTCGTGAGAGAAACAGACAACCAGGACGACGGGAAGAAGCCCAAAAGGCCACTTAATCCTTTTTACCCTACATACAGTGGGTAGAAGGATCCTGCAGCAAGGCATTTTACTGTTATTAGACAGGAGACATGGAAGCAAACCCAGAGAAGCAGCTACACTTGAGAAACAACCTACAACTCCCCAGAAAAACTTTTTAAAAAGTGTTTGGCTTCACCTTCTGTTTTTTGTCCCAGGGATCCACACCCTCCTCGACTGTGAGCGTCTGTTTGCAGTGCATTAACATAACAATATCAACGTTCATGACTGCGGTCACACCCCTGTCTTTACATCCAGTCCACAGCTATTCAAACAGAAACAGCCTCAGTCTCTTTAAAAAAACATCTCCAGGTGCAAAACTCACCACAGCTGTTGTTTGCATGTGAAAATGTCCGCTGATGATCTGACTTGTTGTTTTTCAGTGTTGGCCGGCAGTGAGAAGTACCTGGCTCTGGAGCACTGCAAGAGCATGGTGGTCCTCATGGATGTATCCTTCACAAGTATAAAAGGAAAAAAACAGGAGTCAGTATGTGGCTCCATGCTGCCTCAGTTCTTTACATAACCATTATCATATAATAATTGTCCCATAATGCACAAAGAAAATACAACAGCTGCTCAAAGCTGCAAAATATACATTAAAACTGGTGAAGAAGGTCTTAGAAATAAAAACACTTTAAATATTCATTGGCAGTAGCATTTAAACATTGCAGACTGGTTGATGTTTATATTGTAAAATTTCCCTCAAGGACATTAATTTCTTAATGTAGCCAGGATCATGTGTTTAATTTCTTCCTCTATTAGTCCTCTGCGTGTCTGAATATCTTGACCCTTCACAGTGTTTAGAAACGTGTGTTTTCACAAACTACAACACCGTTTACATGTGTACGCAAGGCTAATAACCTGTGTTTTTAGAAATACCTGTGTGTGAGTGGCCCAAGATGTTTTCCTGTCCCAACATACAAACCATGAGACACAATGCTCGACAGGTTTTGTTGTCACTGTGGGCTTTGTGCTTTCTAAAACTTGTCTCGCCTGAACAGGGACTTGAACCCTGGACCCTCAGATTAAAAGTCTGATGCTCTACCGACTGAGCTATCCAGGCTCTGAAGAGTGAAATATCTCCTTCAGATTGAACTCCGAGCAACGTCTCTGGCTGGTGTCGGTCTTTCTGTATGTTTGCTTCACCGTTGGTTCTGTACTGAGTACTGATTCTAGGCAGGTTTCTTGTATGTAGAGCGCTCACATCACACACGTATGACACAACATGAACCAGTCATTTAAAAACTGCTCCCCAGTGCTTGCTGAGGGTCAAAAGGTCAAAACGGGATACCTTCAAATACACTCTGAAAAGGTCCGTTTGCATTTTTAAACCATGGGACTTTGCACTGTTGTGCTGGTGATGTACACTTTTGTCCCACAATGCAATGCACAGAGAGCTACTCACAGCGGCAAAATAATCAATTAAATAGCGCAGAAAATAAATGACGTGTACTTGACAGTGTGTATGTTAAGGTTTATTGATTTCCTTAAAGTAATCTGAGTTCTTGTGAATTAACTGCAAAGAGAACATACAGACAATTTATGTTCAGAGCTTACCTGTATACCATTTAGTAGTCTCTGAGATCAGCACACAGCAGGTAATCAAGCAGCTGTTGGTTTTACTTTGTCCTTGAAGCATCTTAAAACTTCTGCCGCTTGAACAGGGACTTGAACCCTGGACCCTCAGATTAAAAGTCTGATGCTCTACCGTCTGAGCTATCCAAGCTCTGAAACATGATGTTGTTCTTTCTGAAATCCTCTTTATTGTTCTCATTATTATTCTGTTACTGATTGAAAAGAAAAACTCAAAGACACAGCCTTCAAACAAGACTTTAGGCCTTTAAGATTACAATCTGTGCACTGGGTTCAATATAAAACTTAATCATAGCTGCTGCATCTCTCCAGTATCAACATGTCGTCTGAATGATGCTGCATGAAGGAGGATTCATCACAGGACTGTTGTATTAGTTGTAGCTACGTGTGCCTAATAAACTGGCAACTATCTGTGTATGTATTGATTGTTAAACTCTGCATTATGTCAGCTGACTCTTTTGTTTGAGCTTAATTTCTTTGACCTCGGTGTTTCGTCCAGACTCAAGGCATCGCTCAGCTCAACTGGCCCGAGTTCCAGAGTCTGTGGGACAAGATCAGGAGGTGGACGGTGAGATGATCAACACACCACAGCACTGACATCCACAAGAACAACACACAACAACATCATTTCCTGCAGAAGTCTGCCCATTATTGAGCAGTGTGTAATGAGCACTTGTTGTTTTTTCACACTGGAGCTGAACTCTCTGTGACTCTGACATGATGCAGTTTTTCTTGTGTTCATTATGTTTTGTCCAATATCTCCTCAGGATATCTTCCTGGCGTTTGACAAGAACAAAACTCACCACCTGGAGTATCAAGAGGTCACCCCGGCTCTGAAGGCAGCAGGTAGGACTGGAACATTTGCTGTGACCAGCAGGGGGAGCCAGAGCGCCTCTCTTTACCTCCTCCCCCTCTGCTGTTTAATCACATTAATTATATATAGTTACAAATATAATTAAAGTCTTTGAATAAGATCAAGAATCATAATTTTTGTGTTTCTCATGTCATCACAGTAAAAATACACGGCCCCCCAAGAGAAGATGAATACCTTCAGTCAGTTCGGAGGCTCAGCACTTTAGTTCAGATTCATATTATGCATGAAGAAAGTGAATTTATAGTAAAGTAAGACAGTAAACCTCATTACATTTAGATTAAACCTGATATGGAGTCCAAATCTGTGTCCTTTGTTGATGCACTTTATTTTGAAATGCCGGACGCTTTAATCAGAGCTGGGGCCCACATTTTAAATATGTGAGATCCCTTATTGTGAAGTATTTCTCATGGCAGAGCGACACTTTGAGAAGCAAGTTAGTCAATTAAAGGAACTTGGGATCCTGGTACTATTTTGCATCCTAATAAAACAATACGATGGCTGCTTGCTTTCACCTTGTGGCCCAACACTGTGTTTAGTTTCAGCCCTCAAGGTCAAAAAAGTTTGGACATCTCAGTGTTAATTAATGTCGTGTGAACTTTGCCCTCTCAGCCTTTTGAAGCCATAAAAATCACAGCCATCATTTGGTTCACCTCTAATAAGTCACCTAATAACAGCACATTTTGAATGAGTGACATTTTACTCTTAATCGAGTTAATATTTAAACTGCTACTTTTACTTTAAGTCAGGAAAATGTAAATGAAGCGAGTGCTACACGCAGCACTTTGTTCCTCTGTTTAGTCGTGCTCTTCTGACAGATGCTTGATCGTCTCCTGTGTCTCTGCTTCAGGCATCCTGGTGGATGATCTGGTGATGCAGCTGGTTGGACTGAGATACACAGAGCCCGACTTGACCATCAGTTACCCCGGCTTCCTGTACCTGCTGATGAAACTGGAGAGCATGATCCGTAAGGGAGGGAGACGGGGAACGAGGGAGGGGGAAGACAAAATACTACAAATTAGAAACAATAACGTGTTTAAATCAAGTGAACATAATTCATCCAGCGTATCCTGCTGGTAGTTGCCACGACAAGGCCGACATGTTTCCCCCAATAGATGGTTTGTATTAAGAGTAATGATGTGACAGGGACAAGAAGAAGAGGAAGTGAGGGGATGGAGTTAAAATATGAGTGGAGAGGAAGAATAAGAAGAGGTGGCAGAGAGGAGAGAGATGTCTAGAGTGAAGACAATGTTTGTGATTTAACCTTCCTGGATATTATTGACTACAAATGGACTGAAAGTGACAATAATCGAACGGCTGCGGTGTCGTTAAAACTATCTGACCTTTCTACAAGGTCAAAATCTAATGACCAAACTCCTCCCGGCAACAGCGCGGTTTGTTTTTGCCCACATACGACAGGCAGGACAAAATGAAAGCCATTTTTTGTCATTTTACTTTGTTTTTGTCCTCTTTTGCAGACAAATTTCAAGCGTACGATATGGTGGGAAGTGGAGCTATAACTGTCAGCTACAGACAGGTGAGAACGTAGACACAGTATATATGTATATATATATATAAATATATATATATATATATATATATATATATATATATATATATATATATATCTGTAACAACATCTACGCCTTCCTCTTTATCTGCTGCAGTAATAGATACTTTCAAGAGAGAATTAAAAAATAACACAAGTCTTAAACCATTCTTCAACCTGTCAAACGTGACACTGAAGTATATTTATGTTGATTTTAAACTAAATGTTTTCTGTCCTCTGATTGGTTCCAGTGGCTCCACATGACCATGTACAACTGAGCTGACCTGATCCACTGAAACTGATTCATCAGGATCTGCTCTTCTGATTTTCATGCGTGATTTTAATGTGTAGTGTTTATTTCTTCAGATGTGTGAAAGTAGATGTACAGTAGAGTTCAATGATAGAAACAAGTAGTGAAAACAGACTTCGTACTCAGATTTTATTAACATATATTTCTTCATCATATAGTCAAACAGTAACAGTGGAAACATCTTTAAGATCTTTCTTCAGTCATGGAAACATCTGGGCTCAAAGGTCAAAGTGAAGTTTATGATTCACTGTGTTGGTGACGCTTCGGAAAAGGTCACCTGTGACATCATCTGTGACATCATCTGTGACATCATCTGTCAGCCATCATCCTACGGGATAGATGGTTTGTACATGATTGTATAAAATGTATATAAAGTTGTTTGTCACTGACAGCATGTGGGGTCGGTCGGGTTTCAACATAATACTTTATGAATAAAGATTATAGAAAGAGTCTGCGGAGTCCTTCTCTACAGGTTTGTACACTACCAGCTTTAATGTTTCCAAAGTAGAGGTGTTTCTTCATTTGGTTTTGTTATATGAAAGATAATTACTGAATATTAAATAAAAAGGAAAGAAAGAAAAAACAAACCTACATAAGTAAAATAAGATTACAGTTTGTTCTCTTCACTTTGGTATGACATTAATTTGCTTAACGATATAATATCCAACATTTCTGCATTAAAATGTCTTAAAATGACGAGCCCTCAGTTGTATATTTTGTTGAGTTGTGTTATTATCCAAAATATTTCCAACAAAGTCCAAAGCAGAGAAATCTGTAAGTTTATTCAAGGCAACAGTGTTTCATCTGGTCGCCTCGACTGTCACTATCAGTGAGAGGAAGGAAGGAAGGAAGGAAGGAAGGAAGGAAGGAAGTCAGAGAACGTGACTAAACATCATGAGAATAAATCTTCAACGTTATTTTTATCCATAGATAGATTTTGTTCTGTAACTGTGGGTGTTTAACTCCCACGATGACTGAGAGACCTCTACAGTAGTTGCTAAAAATTGACGTGCAGTCGTCTGTGTGCTGTTCATTTAAGTATGCAAGTCATCCGGTTGAGTCCAGACTCCCTCTGACCTCTGACCTCTGACACATTACAGACACTCAAGCCTTCAAATTAATGTCACAGACATTGTCGGCGCTCCTCATTGTTTATGTTTCTTTGGTCCGGCCTGTTTCTACATCATGTGGCTTTTTCCTTCTGACCAGGCCACGATCAAAAATGTACACTAGCTGTTTACTTTAGCGCGTTTCTATAGATCCTCTCTGCGTCTGAGCTACAGGCTCGTCTCCGTGCAGCGACCCGACCACAGGGGATATTCTGAGAAATGACCCTCTGTTCTTTGCTGATGTCTGGTATGTGTAAATATCCGTCTTCCAGCGTTCAGCCTTTAAAGTGAGAACAGTCAGAGATACAAATACCAGAGGTTGTGTGTGTGTGTGTGTGTGTGTGTGTGTGTGTGTGTGTGTGTATCCTGTTGTGCTACTCCTCCATTGGTTCAAACCATCTTTTAAGATGGTGTGTGTGTGATATTCATACATCAGACACGCCCTCACACACTATCTGACTTCCTGTTTCCGTCTCTTTCAAATCTCAAAAACAAGCGTTAATAAACTCTTTTGTCTTTGCATTTTATCTTTTCTTCTTTCTGTTCGCTCACTCACTCAAATTACAAACTAAACATGCCCTCTCACCTCAACTAGTTTGTCTGTGCAGAGACTTGCTGGTTTTTATTTGCTCAGGTTTTTAACAATCTGTCTCTGAAATATCTGCTGGGTGGAGGAGAATTAAATCTGGTTGAGGCCATCGCAGCAACTTCTTTTATCGCCCCTCTGCCTCATTAAAGTCGTTTCTCAGTGTTTGTGCGCTGGAGGCTTCACGTTTCCACATCCCACTTGTGTTTGCTGACCAGGATTGGCTTTCAAACTGTTTATGATGTCACTAATCATCCTTTTAGGTCCTGCTGCTTAAAATCATCGAGCTCAGAGAAAGTTTACGCTTCGAGCAGACGGATGTGAAAACAGCCTTCTGGTGTCAAACTGCACAGACATCATTCAACTGAAGGAACAGGAAGAAAAACACATTCTTGACTGAAGGGCGACTTTAACTCTTTAACAACTCCTCTTTTTTTGATGAAAACAAACATTTGTAGTATTTTAAAAATGGAAAATATTGTTGTCACTGTGGTCTTTGTGACAGTAATTATAAGAGTTAATGTGCCTCATCGTCCTCATCAGCACCGCCTGTGTAAACGCCACCAGCTACAATCAGGACTCTTTGTTCAGTCCCTCTTTGAAAAAAATCAAAACAGCCCATTCATAAGTAGCTCGGTTCTGCTAATGAGCCCAGACTCACAGTGTAATTATGAGTCAGGGCTGCAGTGACCAATCACAGAGCTCTTAGTAGCAGTGCTGCACTAGATGGCATCACATGACAACATCGCAGCTGAGACGTGTTGCTGCTGCAGGCCGAGGTGACGCTAATCGAGCAGGACAGCCTGAGTGTGACCTACTTCTGTAGGTGTCTCCTGCAGGCAGGACGGTCACCCTGCACCCCCGCCCGGCAGATGTAACGGATGAGACCACAGCAGCTCCGGCCTCTCTGTTTTATGAGTGTCAGTCCTCTGGGTCAGTGGCTCTCAAATGGTTTGGATCATGACCTCTTGATGTTCACAAGCTGGACTTGAATCATTTAATAGAGATTGATTTCCCCTCTTCGGGTGGTTTCATTTTTTCCATTATCAGCAGAGACACTGTTTGATATTGATCACATTTCTGAATAATCAAGGACACTGAATCTGAATTAAAGAGATATTTCTGGCCCCACGTTACCTCACGATGCTCAGAGAAGTCGTGAACCTCAGATACTTTTACTTTTCTTTAGTAACAAGTTGTTTAATCCATCACAGTAAATATAAACTTGTTACGATCGTTGCATTGTGTTGCTGCTTTAATGGAGATTTGAAAAAGTAATATAACTTTAAGGTTCAGTGTGGAGGTTTCAGGAGGATCTGTTGGCAAAAAAATGGAAATATAATATTAATAATCATGTTTATCATTAGTGTATAATCACCTGAAACTAGAGCAGGTCCTCTTCCATGGAGTCTGCCATGTTTCTACAGTAGCCCAGAATGGACAAAACAAACACTGACTCTAGAGAAGACCTTGCACGTTTTTAGAGATTGCAAACGAGGGGTGTTCAGTTGGTTAATCTGCAACCTCATCGCTTGATGCCACTAATTCCTACACACTGGACCTGTAACACAGCAGCTGCAGCGGGGAAATAGACTGTGTGTGCTAGTTCATGGTTTATTATATATTTATAAAGATTGGTGGACTGGCCCTTTAAGACAGTGAGTTGCCCTACAAAATAAAATCATCTGAAATCAGGAGAATTTAAAACTTTACAGCTGCAACATCAACATGTTTCTCCATCCTGCAGCCTGATTCATCTGTAACACATCTGCTCGTTTGTTTGAGGAAGTTTCCTCATTTTAACATTTAAATGTCGTCAGATTCTGTTTTAATCCTTCAGTGTGTTAAATATTTCAGATGTATAACGTGTCATTGTTTCAGCAGCTCACGTTCAAATATTATATGAATATTCATGAGCTGTCTGAGCCTATAGACGCTACTGGAGGCAGGTGTGTCAACGCGCACAGCAACACACACGCACACACACCGCGGAGCGAGGAGAGGCTCCTTCAAAATAAAATGTCAGCACTTCGGGGGGAGGTGGAAATCGCATTTATTTTGCAAATTCATAATCCAAGGTAAAAGTCTTGACTATTCAATAACTGACAAAACATATTTCTGTTCTGTATTAAAACCATATATTTAATAAAAGTGTGATTTTATTGAAACACGTGAAATAAATCAGAGTGATTTCTGTACAAGAGAAATACATATTTATGGTTTATGTTTGTTTTGTGGGCAATAAACTTCCAACGCGCGCGTATTTTACTTTGGCAGGGCGCGCCGGACGCGCCGCTGCCCGGTTCGGGCGGCTTGTCGGCTCGGTGCAGCCTGTAGGAGCGGCCGGTTCCTCCCAGCAGCCTCTCAGTTCACAGGGAGAGCTTTTCTTCTCACAGCAGCAGCGGGGATTTTCTGCCTGCACACGCCGGATATTCATCACATTAAAAAACACACCGACTGCTGAAGCGGCGACAGAAGACGGACTCTTTCTGGGTCGTGTATCCCGCCCCGTCCCACCTTTCTGATTTGGGCCGTCGTTGCTTTTTTTCTCCCATTTTTATTTTTTATTTGTGGACGCTCTCCTGCTGACAGATCCTCTGTGGCGCACTCAGGTTTTCTTTTGCTGACATGGTAGATTATCACGCTGCCAATAACCAGAGCTCGACCGGAGGGGTCCAAACCTACATGGAGCAGGAGAATGACTGGGACCGGGACCTGCTGCTGGACCCGGCCTGGGAGAAACAGCAGAGGAAGGTGAGTGAAGCGAAGTCGGGGCCCAGCTGGGCCGAGCGGAGCCGGGCTGAGAGGAGGAGGAGGCGGCGGGGCTGAAAGAAAATGGCAGGGGAGGGATGAGATGGGGAGTGGAGGTCAGGGACCGAGTGCGGGCCGCACTCCCGCAAAACCCCGCAGCTGCTCCCAGTGCCCCACTTTCTACCGACCATTTTCTCCTCCTCTCCTCTCCTCCTCTCTCCTCAATGTCAAGCTGCTTCCTTTCCCTCTCCCTGGACTCATTTCCTCTCCTCTGATCCTTCTCCTCGCTCTGAATGTTAAAGTATGTCCAACATGAGCTCCTCTCACTCCTTCAAGGGTGAACCTTTTTTTCTTCTTCCTCTCTTTTTTTTTTTTTCCCGGCACTTTTCCTTCCCTCCGCGGGCGGAAACAGGGCGCCACATTGTTGCAAGAATCAAACATTGTGCTTGTGCAGAGCTGAGGGGCTGAAGGCAGCAGGGAGGGAAGGTGGGTTTTTTTTTTGGTGGGTTATCTGTCCCACTTGTGTGCCTGCTCGGCTCGGCTCGGCTCGGCTCGGCTGGAGGCCGATAAGACTTGAGTCGAGGCGAGTTTGTAGCAGGAAGCTGACCGATACGGTGCTGCTGGAGGCCGATATGTGGACGATTTAACTGTAGAGGTGCTGTGATTCATTACATCCACCTCTCATCATGTGTTAACTGAAAACTGGACCTCATTCAGGATCCTTTTTTCAAAGATTGTCTCCATAACTCAACTATGTAAAACCTTCTACAGCTTTATGAAAAGCAGCCGTAAACCAGAAAACATTTACCGAGCGATAACATCACCACATCTTTGCATGACACAGACCGCTCGTCTGACAGGTCAGGTGAAGAGAGAAGTCATTTAACATGCGAGTGCCACACCTGTGAAGCTAAAGGTGACAGCTGACGTGAGCTGTATGTTGCAGGTAATTGTTATATCTGGTGCTCTTCCCAAAGCCCTGGGACATTACAAGTTTCTGCAGCCACGCTCATTTTTACTGCACAGAGCTGAACGCCCACTCGCTGTGCTGCAGATTTTAGCCACAGAAATATTCTGCAGAACTATTTGGACACACTGGCAGCTTATTGCACATCAGGTCCTGCGTCCCCGCTGGTCTTCACACCGGGTCTTTACCTGTGATACCATCAAAATAAGTATATTACTCATCAGCCCCCAAATCAACAGGCTGTAAGCTTCACACAGCACTGTACATTTTTATTTATACACACCCACTCTTCGCTCCATCCAGCTCCTCTTCATCCTCTTATTCTCCTCCTGTTGAGTAACAATCGATGCTAATGTTTCTTGTAATGCTTTGGCCACCTGTGCCCATTTTCCCTCAAGGATGGCGAAGAGAGCCGTCCATTAATATTCAGTCTGATTCACAGAGTGTAGACTGTTAAATCTTTACCATGACGGGAAACAACAACAACAACAACTACCTCCGAGCTCGCAACGTACACGCTGAAATTGGCAAGTTACCCTGTAATCTGGTCCCCAACAGTACGAACCCAAACAAGCGAACAGCTGTTACCTTTCTTTTACGGGGATTTAGCCGTTCTGATGCCAGTGCTCGCCTCCCTGCCTGCAAAACAAGTTCCCACCGACATGACTTTGCAGGCTGCATCCTGCAAATTCAATACAAACAAGTGTTTTTCCTCTACCAGGATGAGAACTGGTGCAGCCAGACCTTTCCACAGAGCTGTGAGATAGATCTGCCTGTGTGAGACTAGAATAAGGTGACCTTGTTTTTTTTTTACTCACCATTCCCCCTTAAGGCACCAGCTATACTGAATAATCACGTCTACCAGAAGAAATGTGTCACAACACTCGGCCTTTTTAAGATACACTTGAAAATGGAGGACGCGCACACGATCCTGATGGTGAACGTTCCATCATGGCGACCCTCGTGACCACATGGACTCATAACAGGACACTAAATCTCTCTCGCGTCGGTTTTTTTACCCTCTGAATCGTCGTCAGGGAGTGGAGAGGCAGCATAATGAAGGATGATTTGAAGAATCATTGCTTAACAGTGTGGAATGATTGAGAGGGTGTGTTTCCATGTGTGTGCAGTGGTAACCAGACTACGCACCCTCTCTCATCCTCTAACTAGCCAGATGACTGGCATACCTTCTAGTGGTGTGACAGCATGCCGAGCATTGACTCGTGCATTTTTATTAGGCCACTCAGCACTATAGCCGTCAACATCAGACATTCCTTGCAGCTGATTTGCATCGAAACCTGGCGGGTCCAGTCCTTCACTGTTAAGTCGCGCTGGTTAGTCGACTGTGTGGACTCTGTGTGTGTGTTTGTCCCGAGATCACAACGGGTCAAAGTTTCTTCAAACCTCACCTAGCAATCATTAACAGAGCGAGGCTTGTTGTGTAAAACCTGGGCTGAGGTCCACTCCTGAATCTTCACTCATCAGTGGAGGCTGATGTGTGATTGGTTGATTGGGAACAGTACAGGCTGGGGACATGTCCCCCTGCCCGGCCCGAGCTGTGCCGGGCCCCGGTGAGGCGGGGGAACCAAGGGCAAATTCCTGCGGTGTATTCACGCTCGCTGTGCCAGTTATTGCGCAAAAGTGAGCAAACGCCTCCCGCAGGAATATTGAGAGGGACGTGGATTTAATGAGTGTGGGAATGGGTTTATCCTCGTAGAGAGCGAGGGCTGAGTCCGTAAGGTCAGAACCAGAAGCGGTTGGTCAGATGCAGAGTTTTCCATCACGCTGACTCTTCACATTTGCCATGTTGAGTAATACAAGAGGGGGAACAGACAGCAATGGGCAGGGTTTTTTTTTTTTGGCATTCTTGCCTTTATTTGGTGTCCACAGTGGAGGCAGAGAGGCAGGAAACACTGAGGGAGGAGGCACGAGGTGGCTTCAGTTTACATTTGAACCTGAAGAGCTCAGTTTGCTCTTCAGCTTTGGGATGTGGACAAAACAAGACATTTAAAGGACATCATCGTGGGCTCTGGGAAACACTGATCAACTTGTTTTTTTTTTAAATCATTTTCTGGCATTTTAAAGACCAAACAACTTCGATTAATCAAGAAAACGATCTTTAGTTCCAGCTTAACTTAAAAGAAGACATTTGGCAGAATTCAGACTTTTACTTAATTTGTTCCATTTGAATAAAATTCAGTTTCCCACAGTCGCACAGCGACTCTGTTTCTCTGGCAGGAGCAGAGGTCTGTCCTTACAGCTTGTTTCCAGTTGTCCATTTCATGCGTGGAGCAGCATTTCTCAACACCCCAGAGTACCTGGCCTGAGCCCAGCTGAGTCCAGCTAACTGCAGTTTGTTACAGGCGAAGCTCCTCGCCTCACAAACATGTTATTAAGTCTTTCTCACCGCTCTCAGGTCCGACACACGTTGAAACATGTCAAAGTACGCAGTGACGCCACCAGAGGCTTTATTGTAACTCTCAGGCAGTGTGGCAGGAGGTGCCGCGACAGTTAGGCTGCACATATTTCTCATGTCGTGCGGCAGGGCGAAAGTACAGCGAGGTGGGTGGATGAGCTAACAAGGAAAGCAGTAAAGTACACAAGCCAAAGGGCCCGGAGCAGTCGGCAGCACTGGTGACTGATTGTTCCTATTTGTCAAGGGGATGTTCTTTATGAATCGGGTTAATTAGCAAACTTGTCCCAGTGTTCCCCTCTGATGCAGATGTTCAGTTAAATCACATAAACGATGAGATTTTAGGTGATAAAAATGAAATTCATGCGACTGTGTGAATGAGCCAACGTACGCACGCAAAATCAAAGCAGATGTGCTGCCGAACGTCTACAGGAGAAACGTACGTCTGGACTCACGTCAGAGTTACAAAGCTGGTGTCAGGAGTGTGTAGCGCTGATGGTGACACACGAACTGTCATAAATCAGCTGTGTCACAGCAGCAGAATCGGTTGTGGTCGCAGACTCTGATGTTTATCTGTCTTCATTTTCCTGTACTGACAGCCGTCTCGATCCATCACTCTGTTTGCACACAAAGTGATTGGAGCTGGACTCTGAAGCCGAACAGACTTTACAGTTAACAGCTGGAACTGATGGAAAAATGGGAAGTTAGACAGAATATTTGGATATAACTTCATTTTCCTGTTCTTTTACACGACTTGTGCTGAATCAGCCTCATTTATTTCTTCTGATGCACACATTTGTTTCTGGTCACCAGTCCAAAACCCAAAGTCTCCTCATTTACTGTCATCAATGACTGAAACCATCAGTCGGTTATCAAACAATCAGCTCGTGATTACTCGACTAATCATCGCAGCTCCAGTCAGTTCGGATGTGTCCTCCAGTGTCACAAAATATGCAGCATGCATTAGTGTGTATCCAGCCTCCCCTGACACACACACACACACACACCATGAATGCTAGGACTTGCACACAACACACACACACACACACACACACACACACACACACACACACACACAAACTGATCTTTTTCCAAGGTGGGCAGCTGGACACAATGTTAGTTTGTTCTTTTGCCGCCCACTTTCACATGCTTTCTGTGTGACTGGCTGGCAGCAGGCAGCAGGCGGAGCCGGTTCAGATGGGCCTGGGTTGGCTCAGGACGAGCTGCGAGTGACATTTTGTCAGGACAAATGGATCAAACAATGCATACTGCCTTCGGCTGAGATCTGGTGACATGATAAGCTGCCCTGGGTACTTTTTTTCTCTCCCTGCGCCAGATCAACGTTTAAGGGGATTGAGGGAGCTGGAAATGTTTGAGGGAGGTTGACAGCTCGCTAAACAACAATAGACAATGCTCCGTTTGTAGGGAAGTAAAGGAGCAGGACGCTTTGATTGGCTGTCTTTGTTTTTGTGTGTGTTTGATTGGCTGTTGCAGTGTAGCAGGACCAACCTGACTGGGGTGTGGCGGGTACAAGAGGAATCTACTCTACGCTATTCTCATTACAGGCTGAGGAGCAGATATGAGTGTTTACCTGTAATATAGATACATCTGCTTGAAGAGGGTTGAACAATAGGTCAGTTTAATCCTTATCACACACTGATATGTAGGCATTGTGTTATACATGGAGCTTAATCTGCTCGGCCACGATCCTCTTGTTGTAGATGTTAATATATCTGAGTGATTGCAGACAGAAGCTCAGACTCCTAAAACCAAATCTGGTGCATTAAACTTTCATACAAAAGTGGAAAAGTTAATTGAACTCAACACATTTTAATTAATTTAACGATTAGTCGATGGAGGGAAGGTGATGGATCCAGAGCTACACGATTAATCGCTCAGTTGTCAACTATTATATTAATCGGCAACTATTTTGATGATCTTTGAACATTTTCTGATGAAATAAAACTCATAATTCTCTGATTCCAGCTTCTTACATGTGAATATTTTCTGGTTTCCTTCCTCCATTACGACAGTAAACTGAATATCTTTAGGTTGTGGACAGAACAAGATATTTGAGGTCATTTTGGGCTCTGGGAAACACTGATTGACATTTTCTTTTACCATTTTCTGATGCTTTATAGATCGAAGATGTTAATAATCTACTTTTCAGGCAAATCGTAGAGATTGTGGTCAAAGATTTGCATAACTTTGTTGTCTAGCGGATCCGCTCTACATGACTGTACTAGATGGCTGTGCTGATTTAATGAATTACTTCATGTTACTCATCCTCGGGTGAGGTATTGCAATTATGCGAAGCGAGTTATAGTTGGCAACATGGTGGATGAGGAGCTTGTGCCAAAAAGATCAATCTCTAATGCAGTATTGTGTTTTAAGGTGCTAATGGAGAAATGTAATGGTCTACAGGGGATTTCAAAGTTGAGAGAGTAGATGGCCCACCCCTAGTTACAACCCTGATCACTACTGATCCACTTGCATTTTCAGAAGCTCTTCCTGAATGAAGTTTTCAGAGGAAACGCGGCTGTAACCTGTAACCTCCTCCTCCAGGAGTGGACCACGTATTTGAACTTAGAGAAGTAACTTCTTGTACTTGTAACAGTGGACGTGTGAAGGCATTTTGGGATGTGAGATAATGGAAAGTGTTGCCTTTGGTCATCCCCCTCAGTGCCAGCTGATTCCAGGTCAGCTGTGGGAAAGCCCTCCGCCTCAGCTGACCGTGATCCAGAATCAGCTTGTGGACCTAAACAACGAAGCAGTCAGTGAAGCAGACAGCCAGCGAGGGGACAGAGCAGAGAGGAATGTAACCCCTCGCTGTCTCCCCCCATCTTTCTCTCTGTTCTGCCATTGGCGGCGGTGAGAGAGCATGCAGGGGGAAACATTCCTTTGGTGGCCCATTATAGCCTGCTAGGCCAGTGGGAGGGGGCTTTTTTACTAACGGGGGGCGGGGTATCCTGTTTTTTACCCGACAGGAAAAAAAAAAGAGTTGGGGGTTTGCAGGATTGCAGATGTGGCCTGTGCGGTGGAGACCAGAGGGAGAATCCTCCTCGGGGGCTGAGGGTGCTTGCGGGGGGGGGGGGAGCGAGAGTTTCCAGCCGGTTCTGATGGGGCGGAAGTCGCGGCGCCGATCGTTGCTCCAAATATTTGTTTGTAGAAATGTTTTTCAGACAGCACCACCCTGTGATTGATTGCACTGTGGAACCATGTGCTTTGTTTTTAGCGCAGCAGGAGGGTTCAAAGTGCAGACTAAAACACACGGTCCAATCAGTTGAGAGGTTTGCAGCAGTAGCGTGGCGCCCAGGGCTGTAGGCCTGTGTGTCGAGGTGCTGCAGCCTAATGTGTTTCTCTTTCAAAGAGATTTCTTCACGGTCTGTTTCTCTCCAACTCTTTGTGTGTGAGGAAGGCGTTGCATTTTGGGGCAGAGAGTAGAAACTTGGGAGCATCCCAGCGTCACAGAAGCCACGAGTCCAGGATTCAGTTTGTGGCTGACATAACCTCGTGTCCCACCGCTCAGGAATATTGGCCGCGTTCACAAGCTTACTTCTTCGGCCATTGTGCATAGTTGTGAGGATTAGTAAATGGCATTTCCCTCTGATGAATTGAAATTGGCAACAATAGGGACTAAGAATTTCCTTTTGGTCGGCTGCCAGGATGCATGTCGATGGTTTTAGCCTTGTCCCCAGAGTACACCCTCGACAAGGGGATTTAAAGGAATACACTGCCTTTTTTTGTAAATAAGCTCTTTGGTTCATTTGCAATTGTTTAAAAAAAAACAGTTGGTAGCATTTCCGTTGACCTCAGTACTTTTTATTCAAAGTACTCTGCTGGATTTGCATCATTTCTAGTACTAGAAGACACAGAGGTGCTACTGGTGCTGGAACAATTTGATCGATTAAAGATAAACTGACCAAAACATTTTAAGCTTTGCAGCATTTCTGTTGTCATTGTAAACTGAATATATTTGAGTTTTGAGCTGTTGGTTGGACAGAACAGGCAATTTGAAGACGTCACCTCGGGTTAGAAGAACGATTAGTTGATAAATCAAGTACAATGATCAACAATTGATAAAACAATGTAAATATTTTCTGGTTTCTTTCCTCCTCTGTGAACTAAATATCTTTGGGTTTTGGACAAAATACGACATTTGAAGACGTCATCGTGAAACATTTTCCACCATTTTCTGACATTTTATAGATCAAACAGCTACTTTAATAATCTAGTCATCAGGTGAATCAACAATGAAAATAGTCGCTAGTTGCAGCCAAACCTGGGAACTTTTAAGTGAGTAATGGAAAAATAGTCTATAATGAAAACCATCATAACTTCCTGCTCTTATTACGGTTTCTCTCGGTTCCTGGAAGACTTTGGTCCACATGTTTGTTTCAGTGTTTTTTTGGGAATTTCACATGATTTTGGACCATTGGACCGCTACACTGGGGACCAACAACAACCATTAGATCTGAGAAAAGTAGTTCAGGTCGTGTTGAAACTCTCCACGTTGATTTTACATTCATCTGGCTCAGGCAGTTTAATGGTAGAGAAAACCCTGTCTCAGTGCTGACAGTCACTGCACACGTGATAATTCTGGAAAGATTATTTTAATGAATGAAGTGTATTTTTGTGTGGGTTTATTCGTGGCGTCCTCAGCTGACTGAGGCTCAGTTAGTGTCTGTCTGTGAGGTGGAGCTCAGCAGTGATGCAGGATCATAGTTCGGGCAGACTTAGATCTGATTGTGTCATTTGAATATTTCAACAGAGAAACTGTGTCTGCACTGATTGTGTCATAAACTGTGGGTCAATGTGTGTGTTCCAGTGCAGACTCTGTTTTTACGAAGGCGGTGGGGGCTGTTGTTTGTTGGAAAGCAGCAGCAGAAGAAAGGGATGTGTGTTTAGGTGTGGCGTGTGTGTTTAGATGCCTGTGTGAAGGGTGGGGGCACCATAATAATCTGGGTCTTGGGGTGGGGGTGGGTGGGATGGGGGGTCGGCTGCAGTTTGAACATGAGGTTTTCCAGCAGTCACATAGCTGTGGGTTTGTCTGCCTCAGGCTGCCGGTAAACAAACACAACTCATGTCCTCACCTACTGCACGGGTGGTGTGAGTCCTCCTAACGTTATTGTTGTCATCGTTGTGTACGGTCCGTTTAACTCGCAGGGAAATAAAGTGAGGAACATGTTGAAAACAATATGATATTGAAAAAAACAGTTCAGCTTTTATAGCAAGTTCCCCATAAACAAACCCCTCAGTGCTGTTTAAATGAAAGGATTACAGTAACTTCAGCTCACATCCCCCCCACACTGTCTGTAGGTGTGTGATGATCCATATTCAGTACCGTCAGTTTCCTCTACAGGTTATATTTCAGTGAAAATTAGTTTAAGGCACTAAACTTGAATCCTTTGGCTGAAGATCTCGACTGTATGGACTTGTTTCAGTCACTTTATTCAAACTAACTTGTGACGTAAGACCTGAAAGATATTTAAAAAATGAAGCATCACCATTGCAGTCATTCAGAATGATGCTGTCTCACCGTGTGACACTGTTACCTACATTTGAATATCTCTGCTCACCCTGCATCTCTATCTCAGTATCTGTCTCTACATGACTGCAGAGCGCAGGTAGCGTTCATGCATGTATCTGTGCGGCTGCAGCCTCTCAGTTCTGAACCACTGCGCTCTGCAGGGCTCTGTATTTTTGGAAACAGCACTTCAGAGCTCTGCTGTCATGCTGCACCTGAGAGCGAGCGAGCGAGAGCGAGAGAGGGTTCAGATTCAATAAAAATTTGATCAGAAAAGCAAAACGCTGTTCTCACTGTTTCTATTTCAAACCGTCCTCAACCGTCCTGAAGGAGGCTAATGCAGCTGTGTGTTTATATACGGGGCTATAGATGGAAGTGCATTGTCAAAACCATTAGCACCTTTTTTTGAGTGTTTTATAAAAGGCTTTTTTAAGGTGCGTGTGGTTGTTGGTGGTGAGTTAAATGTGCAGTTTAGAGAGAAGATGTGTTTATTGCAGTTGTTTCGTTATTACAAGGGAAGATGTACTTTCAACACAACCTGCTTTCACAATTTATTCAACAGACCTGACATTGCAGAGAAATGTGTCATCGCAACACAGAGGTGAAAAATAATAATTGCAAATGTGGAAACTGTTAGTATAGTGTCTTCTTTGAACGTTTCTTTTCAAATGTATTTTATAAATCTCCCAGTTTAATGCGAATAAATCACCGCAGCACTCCTTCTTATCTTGAACTGAGCTCACCCCTCAGCTGTCTGAAGGCTTAAAAATAATTTATTACCAAATTCATGCACCTGTGACTCTAAATTTTATAAAGATACCAGTTTGTTGAGGAACTGGTTTGTATATCAGTGGGGAACAAACCTCGTCATGTCAGTACATGCAGTCTGTCTGTGTGGCTGTTCATTGTTCACACCGTCTGAGGTTGTCCTCAATCTGGTCGTCCTCTCGAGGCCGGCGTGGCTGTACAGCAACATCTGTTAGAGTGGGACAGAACACCCCAGCACCACCACCACCACCACCGCCGCCGCCTCTCAGCCAGAGATTACCCCCCCAGCTCAGATGACCAGATTATTTCCAGATCAGACACATATCCGGGATGAATAGAAAGGTGGGGAAGGATGCATGTAGGCGCAGGATATACGTATGGACGCGACTGCCGCATTAGGTTGAAGGTCGGAAGTGATGTAAGAGTGCAGAGTGAACAAATGTAATCAGAGGTTTTAAATCAGATTATCAGCAGACACGCTGATCTTCAGTCTGAAAGCCAGACTGACACAATTAGTGTCATTAAGAAACACCGATAAAAGCTATAATCTCATATAAGAAATTAATTGGAGAGAAGATTTTTTATCTTCTCTCCAATTAAAATCGAAAACCTCTTAAATGACAATTGTAGTGAAAAAATGTGATGAGCATGGATAACGATTACGCAGAGCTGATTGATTTTCTCAGCTGTTTCTTCGGTGCAGCTCGGGATCCAACACGCACACCGTGTTCTCCTGATAACGTTGTTATTCTTTAGAATAAAGCTGGATGGATGCATACATGGCCACACCTAGACAGGTTATTCTCCCTCTGGGGTAGGTGTGTGAGTCAGAGAGAGTGGGAGAGGGAGAGAGAGAGCACAACAAACAGGCCTTGCTAGTCTGGTAACAAAGAGTGAGCTGCCTCATGCTACACACACACACACACACACACACACACACACACACACACACACACACACACACGTACACACAGAGTCGACATCTGGAGGGGATGCTCGGCTGCATCAGGGGTTTAACACTGTAGCTGCTGTGCGCCACAAACACCGAGACGATTAGACCTGTCCTCTGCTCTTCACCAGACTCTCGTCATAAATGTGCAAAATCATCCTGCTTGTCTTTATTTTTATATAATCACAGCAATCAGCCGGCCTTTTCTGACCCCCCACTCATCACCTGCGAGAGGCTCGTAGTTGTACATTTGCGTTCGCTTTGTGTAAACTGAACTTGTGAATCTGCAGCAGTCACTGAACTGAACTCGACCCGGACGGGGGAATCACCTGCTGAGGCTGCTGGGATGGAGGCATCGGTTAGCGTTTGTTGTGGTGCGAAGACGAATGCCTCCATCTATCACAGTGGCTTTTAAACCCTAACACATGTAACGATGGGGCAAACAGACCATGATTCAAGCTAAGTGTGTGTGTGTGTGTGTTTGTTTCCTCTGCGGCTGTCTCTGATTTCCTCAGTGAGCTCCTTGTTGGATTATTTAACAGCTTTTTAAACTGGGGCACTGGGCAAAGAGGTGAAGAGGAGAGGCCTACAGGGACACAGCAGACACAATGGATAGTGTACATACAGTTGTTTTAACCCGTGCACTCAAACTAGAACGGTCTTTTCTTACATGATGTTAACTGACAACACAGAGAATCTACTGAGGAGATGTAGACATGGTGTATGTCTTTACCTGTGAATCATCACTGCTCATGCTAACAAACACATTTGTTCTATTAAACCAGAAACATGAACTCCATCACGTCCTTAATCTGCAGAATATGAAGTTGTTTGAGGCTAAATTTAGGAGCGTTCTCTCCGGGTTTGTACACCTGCAGCTGAAGCATTTCAGCGGGGCGTCTGTGGAGCTGTGCTGGTTTCAAAGCACATCACAGCAGCATTAAATATTTACTGATTGCCTGGCCTTCAGGTTCCTCTGCTCTCATTTATAGCAAGGACGCTCCGCTCACCAGATAATCCCACGCAACACTCTCCCTCTCCTCCTCCGACTCTCCACATTCATTTCTCTATTTCTCTGCTAGCTCTTCTGTCTTTGTCAGAGTCGTTAAGGCAACCGGCTCAGACAAAAGAGGATAACTGGAGTGTGTGTGCTGCTATTTTTAGGACTTGGCCGGTATGTTTCTGGCCATTTTCTGTGTGATTTAGCAGTTCAGCTCTGGGGCTTCTATATCTGTATTGTGGGATGATATATGTCTATATCCTAGAAGACATATATTTCTGGTCAGGCATCTTCCAGGACCAGCCCGGAGCCTCTTCATAACTTCAATCTGGGTTCTTTTGTTTCTTTCATTGTTCAGAGGACGTCCCTCAGAGACTACAAGCCTCGAGCTCTAACAGAGAGACATGGGATGGACGATGGGGGGCTAGTTTTAACACAAAGAACAACTCTGGACTCATCTTTTACTGTGTTAGCGTGAATATTAAGAAATACTTAAAGAATCAAAACCTTGTTGTTTGAAAATGTCGCCTCTCTTTCGTTTGCAGGATGATTCTTGGTTGTTTTGCAGAGAACGAGTAGAGAAATCAGAACACAGGCGGACGAACATGATTTTTAGGGCGGATTAGAGTGTAAGAATACATTTAGACTCTAATGCAGGCATGCAGAGAGCCTTTAGACAGATGGATGATAAACGCTTCCTGCAGGTTCACTGCCAGTTTATGCAGCTGAAGAGACAGACCATCCAAACACTGTGCTGCTGCTGCTGTTGGCCTCAGGGTTAGAAAAGAAAATGGAAAGCAGGAGGAACTCTTCCTTTCCTCCCTCATGATTTTCTGTAGTTACTAAAGGCTGCAACGGATGATTGTTTTCATTACTGTTTAAATTATTTTCACGATTAATCTTATAGTCTATAAAATGTCAAGAAATTGTGGAAAAATGCTCATCACTATGTGCCAGAGCCCAGAGTGACGAGTTTCTTCTTCTGCAGCCCAAAACCCAAAAATCATAAAGATTTAAGAACCTGGAAGCAGCAAATGTTGGAAATGTTTGCTTGAAAAATGACTGAAAGGATTAATCAGTTATTAAAATAGTTTTTGAAAAAGTCTGATGTTAGTTTTCATGGTGAAGTTGAGTGTGTGCAGCCAGCGTTTAATGGAAGAATGATTAGTTAATATAATCTGTGGACAGATGTGTTATTGCCTCAGACACTCGGCACCTAGAATGGAGAAATGATCGTTCCTTTGATTTTTGGTTAATGGTTCAGCGATACAGAATAAATCTGACCTCAGAGAAGAAGTGAAACTCGGGAGATGTTGGAAGAACGACTGCAGCGCTGTCGTCCTCCTGGGAGTCGTAGTATTGGAAGAAAGAGGAAGGAAGGCTCTGTGGTTTTTGCGGTTTTCTCCCCCTTCCCTGTTTTCAAATATGAAGTCAGGCAAACCCTCTGAGTCAGAAGTCAGAAGACAGACAGATCACTGTGTGTTTGTGTGTGTGTCACCCTTTCCTTATTGGACCAGATGGCCCAGAGAGCAGGGGATGCCTGCAGACCCGCCGGACTGTATGTTGAAAAAAAGTACAGAACAAGGAATAATTTGTCTCCAGTTTTATCAAAGCTGTCGCATTACTGACCTCAAAACTGCTGAGAATAATGCACTTCACACTCCAGCTGCAGCGATTAATTGATAAGCTGTCAACTATTGAATTAATCGCCCACTATTTAGATAATTGAGTTAATGGTTTGAGCAATTTTTGAAGAAAAACAGGTCAGAATTGTCTGATTCCAGCTTCTAAAATGTGAATATTTTCTGGTTTCTTTCCTCCTCTGACAGTAAACTGAATATCTTTGAGTTGTGGACAAGACAAGACATTTGAGGACGTCATCTTGGGCTTTGGGAAACACTGATTAACATTTTTCTGACATTTTATAGACCAGACAAACGATTAATCGAGAAACTAAACAGCAGATTAATCGACAATGAAAATAATCACTTATTACAGTCCTTGTGTATATGTGTGAACAGCAGCAATATATATATTATATTATATATATTTGCCATCACGCTGTGTTGAGGAAGTGTGTATGGCTGAGCTACACTAGAAACCTCTTCAGTAGATCCTCTTTTGAGCTGATATTGTATTTAAAAGTGAGAGTTGACATTTCAGCAGGGCTGGTTCCCTGCTCCTCTGCGGGTCTTAATGTGGGTCAGGGAAGTCCTCTGCCCTCTTCGCTATCGGCCATGGGCCTACTATCCTGTCTGATCCAATCAAAGCTAGCCTGCAGGGGATTATTTAGCTACCGTTCCCTCAGTTAACAAAGACTCTTCTGTTGGCCCGACTGTGACTCACAGTGCAGTAGGGAGTGAGCACTGTGGAGTTAAGGCAGACCCTGGTACCCTGCCTTAGCTTCAGACCAACACAGTTTTGTCTCTGTCATGTGTGTCTGAGCTCAGCGCTCTGGTTTTGACACCACTACTGTGGCGACACAACGGCTTGTGAGAATCACGCTTCAGCGTTTCCTGCTGAGCTCGTTTGTGTGCTAACACTCTCTCTGAACACCTTCGTCGTACTGATGGGTTATTTTTGCCTTTTTACTTTCATGCAACACACTGACAGCTGCAGTGGTGCTGCTTTCCAGCTGTGCTTTGTTGTAATAAAAGTCTTTGCATAGCTTGAAAGAAGTCTTTTACTCTGTCATGTTGTATCCAGGCAGGAGGGAGTGAAATCTATTTAGAGGAGGACGAGGAGGAGGACGAGGAGGAGGAGGAGGAGGATGGAGAGAGACAGAGAGGTTCTGGTTAGCAGTAATAATCTGACGAGAGGTTGAAGAATAAGTGATTTTAACAACATGAAGCATGCAGAGATGTGAGAGAGTTGTTACTGTTCATACTACGGACACGAGGTGCTGAGACACATTTTAAACCTGCTAAAAATAAGATGCTGTAGTCTTTGGTTGCTTAGCAACAGCCCTGAAGCAGGGTTGTAGTACCGATATGGCTGCCGTGGTTTCCTGCATGACAAAAAGTCTGTTAAAGGATTTCCTCAACGACACTTAGAATTGATAAGAGGTACCTTTAACTGATCGGCAGCTATGACTGAGCTGAGTGCAGCTAAATCCACACCAGCGGCAGCCGACCGCTGCTGGAGCGCAACCGAAAGTCTCATTTGAATACAGAGATGTAGTCGAAATCTGTGTCTTCTCAGCAAGCTGTGAATCTACGTAAGCCTCTCGATTCTTAGAAGAGAAGTCGGCAGAGAAGAGGAAACCAGTTGAAGACTGTTCGAGGTGTGCGAGAAAAGGAAGTTGAGCTCTTCAGTATCTGCCTCCTCTGTTACTTCTTTTTAAACACTTTGCAGATACGTGACCATACTTACACCCATTAAAGCTCTCACTAAGAGCTGGGTGCTTATTCGCTAGATACGTATTTTGATGTAAGATTCAATATTTTTCTGCAGCTGGTTTTCTTCAGTCAGGTTAATTGTAGCCGTCCAGTCGTCTGTTGTTTGTACACAGCTGGACAGAAAAGTTGTTGAGAGGATCAGACTGTCACTGATTCACCGTCTACACATCCTGGACTGCCCCATGTACAGCAGGAGAGGGGGGTCGCTGCAATATTAAAGTCATTTTAAAGGGATTGCATCAATCCGGAGCTGTTACACCCCCACAGACCTACACACGCGCGCACACACACACACACACACACACACACACACACACACACACACACACACACACACACACACACACACACACACACACACACACACACAGTGGTAGTGGCCTTGACTGTGCCCTGGAGGGGTTTGGAGGGGTGTTGTGTGTGTGTGTGTGTGTGTGTGTGTGTATATATACTGTGTCTTTGTGTATTTGTGTGTGTGTGTGTGTGTGTGTGTGTGTGTGTGGGTTAAAAGCTCTGCATGAGTCTATCTGGGGCACGAGGATCACTGCATTAAATCAACTTAAGGTTTTAGGTTAGTGTGGGAGGAGTGTGTGTTGATGTACGATTGTGTGTTTAGGCGTGTTGGCCAGTGTGTGGATTCACAATCATCCCTGTGTTGCCAATTTTAGTTTTTTGCAAGTTGCACGTCTGTGGGCACGCCGCAGAACGGATAAAGAAGTAAATCCTGTAAAGACAGAAAATGAGATTGTTTACGACCTAAATCTTATCAGTTTTCAGACTGACTGGTCGCACAAAACAGGCTTTCTTTGGGAAACTGATGGTCATTTGTCACAGTTTGACATTTCATAGACTAAACAATTAGCATGGTGCCTCACACATACACACCAGTTTCCTTTCTTTAGCCCTGCATCAACACAATTGTTCCAAAAAAAATCTGCTTGGTAATCCCTGACGGCCACTCTCGGCTTCCTGTCTGTCTGATGTGACACTCTCAGCGGTTGATAAATGTCCATTTGCCTGCTGATTTGCGTTGGCATGCGCTTGACTGTGTGTATGTGTCAGACGGGCGTCGGGCCAGTGAGTCATGAAGCCGTAAAGGGCAGGGTGAGCGCTGGAATGTGTGACAGAGCTGGACAGAGGGGGGTGGCTGGGCCAGACCTGTGTGTGTGTGTGTTGTGTGTGTGTGTTTTTGTATGGGTCATCAACAAGCGGAAACTCAGAGGAACAAACAATGTGCCGCTCCTTGTACCGGCCGGGTCTGGACTCTCTCCTCCCCTCCCTCCTCTCTTAATGACTCGCAGCACCAGGAAGTCCTTGAAAAGTCTGGAAACAGTTTGCGTGATCTAAATTCAAGACCGTATCTCGTGTGAAGTATTTTAAGACAACGCTTCATTGATTCATCTGTGGATTTATTCTCTTGATTGTTGTTAATGTCAGAAAATGAAGAATCAGTGTCCTCAAATGTCTCGTTTTTGACCACAACTCAAAGATGTTCAGTTTTCTGTCACAGAGGAAAGAAAAGCTGGAATCAGAGTTTCCTTTTGAAACTGATTGTCAGAATAGTTGGTGAGTAACTTAGTAGCTGTCAACTCATCTATTAGTTATTCCAGTTAAAGATTTTGCTGCATGCCCACTTTTTATTATAGATTTATTTCCTCTTCTCGTTTCAGTTCCCCAAATCCTAAAATGTGTAATTTCTGCAGTGAATAATGAACAAAATATCCATTTATTTTGAAGAATCTTTCACCTGCAGCTCCACATCTGAGCTCAGTTAATAGTATGACCTGCATCCTGTCTGCTTCGACCACACAGTCGGGCTCCATCAGCCTGATAATGAGACTGAATCGTCTACATTTTTGTGAATCGTACAAAGAATCCCAAATGTAGCCGCGATTAACTCGACCAGGACCTCCGTGTTCAGTCAAAGGAATTTTAACACAGCTTTGTTTCTTCATTTTTATGTTTGACTTCCTGAAAACCACACACACACACACACACACACACACACACACACACACACACACACACACACACACACACGTACACACATTGTGTTAAAATTCACCAAATGGGAGTGAGGCCATCTGAGGACATTCATACACTCCCTTAGACACACAGTGTTTGACCCAAGTCTCATGTTCATGGCAGGACAGTCAGTGTTTTTTACTTTCTGTGTCTCCTTCACTCTTATTTTATTTCTGCTGCTTCATAGGAAGCAGAGGGGGGGAGGAAGGTGGGTGTGTGTGTGTCGTGTTTCACATTCCTGCACTTTGGAGCACACAGACACACACACAAACACAAATGCACACATTCAAAATGGACGTGGATGCAGTCAGGTAACTTTTAAAGGATATCTGCAGCGTCAACCTGAAACCGTGTGTGTGTGTGTTCAAGTTCTCCATGCATGTCCATTCTTGGTATGTGTTTGTGTGAGTGTCAGCAGGGGGTGCACCTTGCTGCCCTCTTACATCACCATTGTCGCCGTGACAGGCAGTTAAATGTGTTGCCTTATAAGGTAAAAGCGTGCGAGGCGGGCTGAAGGGAGGAGGGGCAGGAAGAGCCTGTTACCGTGACAATGCTGTCTGCTGCCGGGCAACTGGGCCGGCCTGAAACTCCCGTTTGGCCACATTTTCACACACACACACACACACACACACACACACACACACACACACACACACACAGCCCTTTTTTATTTCTCCTTCATCTTATCTTTCCCTCTCGAGCGCCACATGATTCACTCATTTAATATTTGCTTTTGTTGCCATAAGAAATATTTTAGTCGCGTCTTTTGGTCTCTTTGTTGTATGTTTCTGTCTCTAAGGTGTGTGTGTGTTTGTGTGTGTGTGCGTGTGCGTACATGTTGGTTACAGTCATTGGTTCTGTATGAGCTCATCGACACATCAGCAACAAAACTTCAGTTTTAGTGGGAATGCAAAGAATGAAAATTTATGGCTGATGTCATGCTTTTCATACCGCACATGCACTCACTAAGACGAGTATTTTCTGTATTTGTTCACGCTGCAGTGTTTGAGTGTTTCTCCTTCTCCTTTCTTTTCTCCTCCCGACATGTTTGTCCTGAATGCACCGAGGCGTCGCATGGACGGTTAACCTGCTGCGACCTTGGCTTTATAACTTGATTGTGAGCTGTGAGTTTGATTGCAGCTGACAGAGAGGTGTAGATGAAGTGATGCTGCCAGCTAAGCACGTTTTGGCTCTTGTCAGGGCTTTTTTTTTTTTTTTTCTCCCTTAATGATTAAAATAACCCAGCGCTGAGTAAGTCTGTCTTGGTGGCTCAGTTTAGCGCTTACTCATTCTAACTATAGTGGCGTTTACTCACAGCAGACACATTCACACGCTACAGACAGAAAAGTGCCCCCCTGTACAGTGAAACAATGACAGGAGAGAGCAAATGGTTGCTTATTTAAATGTCTTCTTCAATCATTTTGTTATATTTTGGAGAAGAGGTTTCATTGCCCTGCTGAACACCATTGTAGATGAATACAGAATAAGAAGTTCACACTGCCAATTACTTCTCTTTTCTGACCAATAACTTCCTCTAACAGGCTTCAGCTGGTTTCAGATGGTTTTTATCAGTCACTGTTACAAATAGACTTCATGTGAAACCGTGTGGTGTGAACAAACCGTTCTCTGCAAGAGAAGTTAACCAGCATCGGTTGCCTAAACGAGTCTGTAGTTTTTTATAATCAGTGTGTTTTCGCATGTATTTTTATTACTGGAGGTGTAGGTGCAAAAACAGTGTAGTACACAAATATCTGCATGCTTCATATTTTCAAGAGAAACAAAACAGACAAAGCAACAGAGTCAGAGAATAAGTTGGTCTTCATCAGTCTCTCATCACCACCTGCTCCTGACTACAAAGGTGCTACAGACAGCTTTTGCAAAACAGGAAAAGAAAGGCTGCCATTTTCTGTGAAAACATGCTATTTCCTAAGGTTAAATATGACATTATCGTACCTTTTTAACCAGCCAGGACATCATGGTGATGTGGGAGATTTCTAGACTAGCAGAAAAACAAAACATGTTTTGAAATGACAATAAAGCAGTTATATAATAATTTGATGTTGGCATTATTTCAAATAATTCTCATGATGATATGCATCAGAGTAACTGGGGTTTTCATTTTAGTCTTTGATCGTTAAGAGCTGCAACTAACAGTTAGTTTCATTGTCGGTTAATCTGTTGATAATTTTCTATAAGTTGTCTATAAAAAATTAGAAAATGGGGAAAAATGACGTCCTCAAATGTCTTGTTTTGTCCACAACCCAAAGATATTCAGTTAACTTCCATGGAAGAATCAACTGTTTGTGTCTTGTGATCCACATCGTGAGCCAAAAAGGTCAACGGCTGCTGCTGCCTGTCCTTTTGCACAAGATCTTTGGTATTTGTCCTCCCAAAAATGTCTCAAAATAACTGGTGTATTCATCAGACCTGACCTCAGATCGTAATGATGACATCTGTATCGGTCAGACGGCTGAGTGAGAACGCAGTTTGACTTCTGAGCTGCTCCGGGTGTTTGTGATGGTGCTGCAGTGAACCATGTTGATGTTGGCTACTTTTTCTTTGAGTCGTCATCATCGTCATTCACCATCTTCATCGTAATAGTGGGCATGTTATGGTTGAGTCAGTTGTTCCTCCCACACCCAGCATTAAGGGGTTACTCACTTTCTCTTGCATGTTTTCGCTCGGAGTAAATCACTTTCACATGTCAGTGAATCACGAGGAGAAATGTTCAATTCTTCTTCATAAACAGCCGATAAACATCCAGCCTCGTAAAAACCTGCTGCTCGCTCTTAATGAATTCTTATAATTATTTCTTTATTGGTATTTTGCTGACGCTCTTGTCCAGACTGACTCGATGTTTTGGATTAGCAGGATCCGTTTGTAGCATCAGAACACACGGCCGTTTGCAGGTTTGGTCCGGCAATTTCTGGACTAAATGACTACAGGCCCGTAGCCCTGACGTCTGTGGTCATGAAGTCCTTTGAGAGACTGGTGTTGAGCCACCTGAAGGACATCACAGGCCCCCTGCTGGACCCCCTGCAGTTTGCATACCGGGCAAACAGGTCAGTGGATGATGCAATCAACATGGGTCTGCATTACATCCTGCAACACCTTGACTCCCCAGGGACATATGCTAGGATCCTGTTTGTGGACTTCAGCTCGGCGTTCAACACCATCATCCCAGACATCCTCCACTCCAAACTCACCCAGCTCACCGTCCCAGCCTCCACCTGTCAGTGGATCACAAACTTCCTGACAGACAGGAGGCAGCAGGTGAGGTTGGGGAAAATCACATCCAGCACCCGGTCAATCAGCACAGGCGCCCCCCAGGGATGTGTGCTCTCCCCACTGCTCTTCTCCCTATATACCAACGACTGCACCTCGAGAGACCCATCTGTCAAACTCCTGAAGTTTGCAGACGACACAACGGTCATCGGCCTCATCCGTGACGGTGACGAGTCTGCTTACAGACGGGAGGTGGAACAGCTGGCCCTCTGGTGTGGTCAGAACAATTTAGAGCTGAACACGCTCAAAACTGTGGAGATGACAGTGGACTTCAGGAGTAGCCCCCCTATACTGTCCCCCATCACCATTTTAAATAACTCCGTGTCTGCTGTGGAAACCTTCAGGTTTCTGGGATCTTCCATCTCCCAGGACCTAAAGTGGTCTCTCAACATAGACTCCATAAACAAAAAGGCCCAGCAGAGGATGTACTTCCTGCGTCAGCTCAGGAAGTTCAACCTGCCCCAGGAGCTGCTGATCCAGTTCTACACAGCAATAGTTCAGTCTGTTCTCTGCACCTCCATCACCGTCTGGTTTGGATCAGCCACCAAACAGGACAGGAAAAGACTGACACGGACAATAAGGTCTGCAGAAAAAATCATTGGTGCTAAACTGCCCACCATCCAGGACCTGTACTCATCCAGAGTCAGGAAACGGGCAGGAAACATCTCTGCAGACCCATCACACCCTGGACACAATCTGTTCGAACTTCTCCCCTCCGGCAGGCGCTACAGAACACTGTTCGCCAAAACAACCAGACATAAGAACAGTTTCTTCCCCCAGGCCGTCGCACTGATGAACACTTGATCAGTCACCCAGTGTCAGTAACCCCCCTGACTCCAAAAACCATCCACTCATAGTCTTTACATTCACAGACCAAATTGCACTTTATATGTATATATATATTTATATATTTCTACCTGTACATAACTGAACAACACATATCCACACTGTAAATAATATAATATAAATATACTTAAATATATATTTATATATTTATAATAGCCCGGACTTCTGAACACTTTTTAACTCACTGTTCTTTGTTGTTCTTGTTCCTTCTAGTTGAATGTTGTTATGTTTGTTGATGTTCATGTCTATGTCTATGTACATTGTGTGCAAAGAAAAACCAAGTCAAATTCCTTGTTTGTGTTTCACATACTTGGCCAATAAAGCTGATTCTGATTCTGATTGCAACCAGTCAGATCACAAGGCCAGACTGCAGCCTGTGATCCATCTCGTTGGTCTTTATTGATGAGCACATATTAAACATCTGACAAAACCCCCCCATAAACTTAAATAATTTTGCTGAGGTCATTATGGTGCGCCACAGTGTATTATATATTATATAAGGACGCTTTTTTACCAGCAGCCATGTTGCATCTTAAACATCTTGGCGCTTACGTGAATAATGCTGCCCTATTAATGCTGGAAATACCAACACCAGAGCTGGCATCATGTGAACAGCACCAGTATTGGTGCAGCGAGTCCGTTTCCTCCTGCCTGAACGGATCAACAACAGAACCGCAGAACTGTCGCGGGGCTCTGGAAACATTCAGCCAGCGGTTTTAATAAAAGGCCGACACAAACAGCTGACGCTTTGCCCTGCCAACTGCTATCAGGCCTGCCAAGCTCCTGATTGGGACTGTTAAAACACACACACACATACATAGAGAGGTGGGTGTGTAATAATAATGACCTCAGCTCATTCAGTGATTGGGGCGCTCTGGTTTTGTAATGGGAGGTCTGGCTGAGGAAATAAGGGGAACACCGTTCTGGCTACCGGTGGTTCTGGCTGCCCAGCGGACTCCTGCAGGACAGCTGGAAGTCTGGAAATGTACAAGTGAAACTGAACGGTTACTAACGGTTACGTCACAACAAGGCAAAAGTTAACTCTGAAGGTTAAAAGAGATGTCAAACAGTCCTGCCGGCTTTATTGACTTGTGATAATTTAGCTTGAATTGCAGCCAAGTTGAAGCTTGAACAGTGTGAAGTGTGTGACCTCTGCAGCAGGGCACTTCTCTTTATGCTCTCGAGGTCATCCCAGGATAAAGTTTCTGTTTATGGCCCAATCCCAATTTTTACCCGACCCTTCGTTTTCGAGTGCCCCCTGACCCTCAGGACAGGGGTAGTGGTTGAAATATCTCCCTTCAAGACCCTCGTACATCATCAGTAAACGGACTCGACAGAACATTTCCAATTTGCCGTCTTCAGCTGTGATGATTTCTCTTGAGTTACTGTGGCAGTCCTGGTTTTATGCAGTTTATATGATGGAGATAGAAAAGCACAGACGCTCACAGTTCCTCCAGAACTTCATGCTATCAATGAAATCATCAAACAAAAACTTACTCTGCTTCATTACCTGACTGTTAACGGTAGCAACCAGTGTTTTACCCTGCCAGTCAGCACTGACGAGGAGCCGTACTGACTGCAGCAACTTCACTGCTGGACTTCAGTTAAATTTCAGGCATCATATTCCATCAGAGGGGACGAATGTGATATTGAAATGTCGTACACAAATCTGCAATAACAATGTAACATTAGCTAGCGAGCCACCAAGACATCAGGTCGAGGAGCAAAGTCATAGGAACCAAAGGAAGGTGATGTGAAGTTAGATTGACTGAACTTGGACACGATCTTGTTGTTAAAACGTATCTCTGTCCCCTCTACATGAGATCCTGTTCCATTGTGTGGAGTCTGAATGGCAGTTTCCAGGTGTTATTCATGACCCCCGCTTGGACTCACCAGGCGCCTGAACTGCAACCTTTTACTGGAACATGTCCCGAATAAGAAACACAACTTGTTGATAAAGTTTTTTTGAGTTTCTGTGCAGGAAGGAAGGAATTTGGAGTCCTTGACATCATTACGTATCAAATTTGTTTCAGTGAATCAGTTGTGTTCATACGTCTGTGCCAGTTTAAGTTATGCACAGCAGAGTGGAAACTTTCTGCAACTGTTGGGAAAACAGCCAAACGTACGTGTTGGTTTTGAAATGACGTCCTGGTTGAGTCATTCAGTTGCAGCTCGTGGGCAGTTTTGTAAAATGGTGTCAATCATTGCAACACCTGTCATTGTTATCTTGAATGCGCCTTTATTGTGTGCCTGAGGTGTGGCTTCTCGACGCGAGGTGTTCAATAAGAGCAGGACTCTGTCATAAATTCTGTTATAACAACTTTGGTATTTTAGGCATTTAGAGGTTTGATTATTTTACTTGCAGCGTTCCACATTGATGACGTTTGGTTTGTAGCTCTTGGAAAAAAATCCAGCATGTTATTTGTCCTCAGAGCAGAGACGGTTTGCCTGCAGTATCACTTTATCCATTCACATATTGTTTTAACTACAGCTTGAGTAATCAACAATCATCTCACACTGAAGTAGGGTGGTTTTAGGACAGGTGAGCTTGCCAACAACAACAAATAACATCGACTAAATGCCCTAAAAAAATGTGAATTTGGTTCGCTTTCATT
Source organism: Pagrus major (assembly GCF_040436345.1). Lineage (NCBI taxonomy): Eukaryota > Metazoa > Chordata > Actinopteri > Spariformes > Sparidae > Pagrus > Pagrus major. The sequence continues at coordinate 3,515,938 of NC_133216.1, read as the reverse complement.
TGACCTGCATTGCTGTCATTCGGATGAAGGAAATAATGCATGAAGCCAGCTTCAGGAAAGACACAGAAGTAGTTATTCTGTGTGAGTAAATGACTATTTTGGACTGTTGGTGGGACGAAACAAGCAATTTGAACTCATCACCTTGGCTTCAGGATACAACTAATGAATACCTTGAACTACTTTTTGACCTGAAATGAACTAGCTGATCAGTTACTAAAAAAGAAAATTAAACAATGGTGCAAATTGTGTCTTAGTATGCTTCAAATCTCAAACCGCCACATGTGAAAACACTTTCACTGTCTGAACATCAGTCCATGTGTGGTCACTTTTCTTCTCAGGCCCCAGAGTTGTTTTAAATGTGGCAGCATGAATCTAAATGTACAAACAGGATGTAATCAAGTTCATCTGACTCCTGTGGAGGTGTGAAAACCTGTAAGTAGAGCTGGTTCTCTGCGGTGAACCTGATCAGTCACCTCTCCCCTTTTTACAGCCCGTCTGACCTCAATCATCTCATCATGAGTCACATCCGTTATTTGAATCATCGCAGAGCAGCGGGCCTTTACGTACTTCCTGTTCAGTCTCCTCGTTGATCGTCATCGCGATGCATCATTGCACAGAAAGCCGTAAATCTTCCAGATTTTTACAACTTTGCTCAGGAGTTAATGTTTTACATCTTGTACAGTTGGATTCATTCACCGCATTCCTGGAGAATTAACATGGACATCCTCCGCCCACGCCGCTTCCTGTGCTGTGCCTCTAAAGACAGGAAGTGGAGTAGTTGGCTGCTGATTGGCTGGGGAGGGAAAGTAGTGATGGTGTGATATGAAAGACAGACACACACACACACACACACACACACACACACACACACACACACTGAGGGAAACACTGATGCCAAGTAATACTGACTGCCTCTTCTGTGAATTATGGGGTGTCTTCTTCTCAGTGCGTCTTAAGCTGATCTTATCCATCCTTTTCCTTTTAACTGCAGTTAAAGTTTATCTCAGGGTGTGTGTGTGTGTGTGTCTGTGTCTGTGTGTGTGTGTGTCTGTGTCTGGGTGTGTGTGTGTGTGTGTGTGTGTGTGTGTGTTTGACGTCACATGTCGCTCTTACAAAGAAAGAGACAGGAGGAAGGTAAAAGTGCGGTTATTGTTTGTACACCCACATTTTACAGCTTATTGGTTTTAGATCCTTATTGTTTATGGTTTCATATATTCATCCAAAGTATTTGTGTCTTTTATTCGGTCATGAATAATTTAAGTTCTTTTAAAGGTCCTTTAATTAAAAAGTCAAATCAAAGTGAAGAGTTCTTGGACTCTTAATAAGAATTAACACTCAAAAACTTGGTTGATTTGCTTCATCGGGACTGGTCGGGTGTGATTTGATCAGATTGATGGAAAAAAAGCAAACATCCTCACATCAGTCATTTGGTTTTGATTCAAAAAATATTATTTCACAACAGATTTGTTGCTTCCTTCAGAGCAGTGAGAAGTAGAGCTGCAACGATTAGTCGGTCAAAAGAAAACTCATTTGAAAATCGATCGATCGTTTCTGCAGAAAAATAGCAAGAAGTCTAAACAGTAGATCCAAGCAGACTTCAGTCCTTACTTTACTTTAATAATCTTGACTCTTTACCAGAACTCACAAACTGGACTGAGTAGTTTATGTGATCTACTTGAAGGACCCACTTTAATGTCCTTTACTCAAGTGTCTGAGAGAGGCTGTTTCCAAAAAACTTTGTGAGGAAGGATGCGTTAAAAGATTTTCTTGCTGTGACGGGATCTTCTCACTCTGATCATTTGAGTAAAGTTTGAGAGAAAGAGCTCAGATGAGGGTGGACAGAGGACGGAGATGGAGGAGGTGAAGATGTAGCAGAAAGGGAGTCGGAGGGAGGAAGAACATAGCTGACATTCCTGACATCTCTGTCATGTTCAGCAGGGTTGACACTCGCTCATCCACCGACTCTGCTCGGTTTCTTTCTCTCTGTCGTTCTGTCTTTTCACACTCGGACTTTACCTGTCGTCCTCAGAACCAGGGAGAATCTTCAAAGAGAAATGTTTGTGATCTGTTGTTCAAATGTAATCGGATGGAGTCCAGATACGATGACGCAGTGAGAGTTGGTGATTTGTCCGTGGCAGCTTTTCAGTAGTACAAAAATAATCCAGATGTGGGAAATAAAATACAGCTGGAAAGTAATAATCCCTGACATTTGTATATAAATCTGCATTTTGCTTCTCTGTAATCAGTTTCTGTAGAACAATAGTGCTGTTAGTATTTAGTCTGTAAGCCTTTTACATGTATTGTTTGCTCGGTCTCTTCCTCTCTTGTTCTTCTGCCCCCCTCCCCTCGCTGAGGTGAAGACCCTGTTCTGGATCCAGATCAAAGACCGAGAACACGTCTGAGATCTTCCCCCCTTTTCTCTGGTCGCCTCTCTTCCTTTCATGTAATCCCAGGAAGAGTCCCAGTGTCTCATTAAATCACCTCCTCCCGCACTGAGCTGTCATCAGTGACAAAAACCCAACAAACAGAACCGTTGAACTGACTTCACCTTTTCCCTTCTGCTCCTCCTCTAACGTTAGAGGAAGTCCCGGTTAGCTTAAACGGCTAAAATGGTCTGAATAGCATGTGTTATTGACAGTTCTCAGGGTTTAAGTTGTAATACAGTCAGTAACGCAAGCTAAGCTGGTTTAGCAGTTTGACTTGAACACTGATGCCATCTTTTCCCACCACTCTGGGTGGTACTGTGCCCTCGCTGACTCCTTCAGCTTATTGCTTCACAGCAGGTTACGCTGATTACCTTTTTAAGGAAGAGCGATTTTATTCTCATTTTCTTAAACGTGGCCTCTTAAGAGCCGCAGTGATCACACATACTTTGGAGGATTAAAATTTATAAGCCCTGGATGATTTCTTGTGTGTGACGTACATGTGGTTGATTGTTGTAATGAACAGTAGTCCACCCGAATGGACCCAACACAGAACCTCATTCTTAAAAAGATAAGACTGGGAACATTTCCCCTCCAGAACCTCAGCTTAGAGTAAAAGTGTCAGACGAATTTCTAATTATCTTTCAGTAAAATATGAATGTAAAGGATTAAGAAACGATGTGGTGTCGTGGGTGGTGTCATCAGAGCCGACTGTTAAGCAATACTGGATCTGTGTTGTGGAGCAATGTGCCTCAAAGTCAGCAGCAGTTTTTATTGACACACAGCAGGAAGACATGGCGTCTCGTAATGCTGAAATGTGCAAACTGGGTTGTCAGTCAAACAGCTCAGATACGGGAGTGTATTGTTACAGTAATGACTTCTCAGCTGAGTCACTGCGTGTTTAAACGCTGCATGATTTCTCCAAGTTTCCTCCGTAAATGAGCCAAAGTATAAATAAAACTGAAGTGTTTGTTGGGCTGCAATGATTTTTTCTTTCATTGATCAATCTGCTGATAATTCTTGGCAAATACATTTTGAAAAATGCTTGTCACCGTTTCCCAAAGTGAAGTCCTCAAATTACTTCTCTTATCCAACAAACAGTCCAAAACCCCCAAACTCTTTATTTAGCAAATCCTCACATTTAAGAAGCTGAAAGCAGAAAGTGTTGCTTTAAAAATGACTGCAAACGATTGTTCGATTATCAAAATAGTTTTCTGTCAATCCACTAATTGACTAATCAGTTAATCGTTGCAGCTATGGGTGTCTGACAATATGAAACCAGAACAGAGGCAGAAAATCCTGTGTGACAATTACAGACTGTCATTCTCAGTGTGATGAGTTGGACTCAAAATCATAGTAAGGGATAATCAGTTATTTATTATTTAATAATCAGTACTGCGATACCATTGATTTATTGTTTTTAGTCATTTTTTAAAGAAAAAAGTAAAAGTTCTCTGATTCCAGCTTCTTCAATGTGAATATTTTCTGGTTTCTCTCCTCCTCTGTGACAGTGAACTGAATATCTTTGAGTTGTGGACAAAACGAGACATTTGAGGACGTCGTCTCGGGCTTTGGGAAACACTGATCGATTAATCAACACTAAAAATAATTGTTCTTTGCATTATTAGTTTATTCGTATCACGTTGCCATTGTGTTTAAAAAAACGCTGCACAGCTCTTTTGGGAGAGCTCCCTGCTGATCCTAAAATAGGTTGGAAAGACACACACGCACACACACACACACACACACACACACACACACACACACACACACACACACAGGTCTCTGTCAGCGGCGGTGCAATCCGACCTCTGGTCAGACTCTTTGAGCAACAAAGACAGGAAGAGGCATAAATAAATGAACAAATAACCACATCGCTTGACACTTTACCCTTCCCTCCCTTTCTCCTCCTCCTCCTCCTCCTCCTCCTTCCTCCCTCCCTTATTTCCTCTCGTCTCCCCTTTCCCTCCACCTTTAAGTCATAAAACGGTAGCAAATCACTAAAAGCCAGGAGGCAGCTGCTGATTAGTTTGGACTGCGGGTGGAAAGATAAAGTCACAGAAGTCATCACTCACCAGGACAAAGACTTAGTTAGCTGGTGAAATGACAAGCAAGCTTTTAAATGTATAACAAAAATAATCAACTTCTTATTTCCTGCTCAACGATACCATGTGTGAGGAATGTGTGGCGGTCTCGTCTGGCTGCAGTCGTCTCTGAGTCTCATTAACTAATCTGCAGGTTGTTTCCTCCCTCGGTATTTCCAGGACAGGAACAACATATTTAATTTATTCTCCGGTCTAAAAAAGCATCGTCCTCTCTTTCATTTCACATTCATGATTTAATGTGGTGTTTCTTTTTGTAAACATCTCTCCTCCTCCTCCTCCTCCTCCTCCTCCTCTTCCTCCTCAGCTTCCATCTTTCATCTCACCAAACTGCTTCTTTCTTCTGGACTTTTTATCCCACGTTCACCCGTCTGTGATCCCTCAGTCAGCCTCCTCCGGCGCTGGGCACAGTTACTTTTAGACATGATGAGGTACTTTTGCATGCCCCATCTTTGTTTTCCAACGAAAGCTGCAACGATTATTTGAAAGTTGTCACCAACTTTTTTGATAATCCAGTCATTGTTTCAGTCATTGTTTAAGCAAAAATGTCAAACACTTCCTGGTTCCTGCTTCTTTAATGTGAGGAGTTGCTGTTTCTTTTGTCATTTATGACAGTAAGTGAAGAGTCTTTCAGTTTTGGACTGTTGGCTGAACAAAAGAAGCAGTTTGAAGGCATCATTTCAGCCTCCAAGAAACAGTGATGAGCATTATTTTCCCACAATTTTCTGACATTTAAGATATTAAACAACAAAATAATCATTCGCTGCACCTTTTATTTGAGAGTAAACTGCTGTCGGGACAAAATCAAATGTTAGGTTCAAACTTTTAAACTTTCTTTTTTCGTCACGTTGTCTCTCTACTTCCTCTTTCCCACAATTCATCACTTTTCCCTAACCCTTCTCTTGATCACCTCCCGGCTTCCTCTCCTCCTCTCTCCCCCCCTTCTCCATTTCCTCTCCCCTCCCCTGCCCTCATGTCCTTAATCCTCCCTTTTCCTTTGTTTCTGTTCGCTGCTGTATCGAGGCTCCTCCACAGCGCCATGCGTCTGGCTGGACGTGGTCGATGAAGCCTGTTGAAAACAGTCTGTGTTAAACTGTCGACTCACATAATGGCGTATCTGAGGGCATTAGGCCAGCCAAGAAGTACACAGCAATTACATGTTTGTCAGCTCCCTCTGGGAGGTGTGTGTGTGCGCTCTGCTGAAAGATTGTCCCCACATTATAGCTCTGCTTTACTGACGACCTGTCAGCACATGAAGCAGGAGGGAGGCTCCCTCCGTCTGTGTGTGTGTGTGTGTGTGTGTGTGTGTTTGTGCACACATGTTAATGATCACCTGTCCAGACTTGAGAGGATAATGAGACCAGAACAACCTCTGCAGCAGATCTCTGCTCCGTCTTTCTTCTCCTCTTTCTCCTCCTCCGTTCTCTCTCCTCTCCTCTCCTCTCCTCTCCTCTCCTCTCCTCTCCTCTCCTCTGTCATGATTAGCAGTTCTCTGGTGATCAGAGGATTGTGGACATGAACATGTTGGCCTGCTTCTCTCCTCTCTGTAGATCCACTACACTCGGCTTTGGCACCACGTTCATCTTTATCAGTCATCATTTCTTTTCTGTGAGACATTGCTGCCAAGTGTGTGTGTGTTTCCCACTTTCCCAGTGCTGCTCAAAAACAAACAGCTGTTCACTCATTCAGATTGAGGCTGGTTCTTCCGTCACATGCACCGATGCGCCGTGAACCCTGCCAGGTCCGACCGTGGCCCCCGAGGGACGGTGGTGTCGTGTTGCTGCACTGTGACTCTAGATCGGCTCTACAGTAGCAGGCTGCGTCTCCAGTTACACCGCCGCTGTATGAATGGAGCACAGTGCAGAGGAATCTAGAGTGTTTTCACTGTGGCTCTAGATTTATATTTGAGCTCGGCGTGGTCGTAAAGAGGAGCCGTCATGATGTTTATTTCTGAGACGGAGTTTGGGGAGTCTGTGTGTGAAGATGGTGTTCGTCTTGTGTTCGTCAGGTACAGTTGTGACGGCAGCGAAAGATAATTGTGTAAAAGTCCAGTTGAGTAGTTGAAGGCCTGAGTTAGCTACTATGTGCCTGAAGTAACTTGGTCTCAAGGCTTGCTTTCTGCGTGGACATGCAGTATATGCAGGGATGGTTGGGAGGATAACTTTAAAAATGTACTCTGATACAGTCACTAAGGTAGTAGTAGCACTTACGTAACCATATGAAGCATGTAACTTGATTACTTTCCATTACTTTTGGATTACCTCACTACCAAACACATTCAGATATAAAGATGAGAGAAGATAAAAGTTAATGAGATTTATTTCATCGTGTGCATTTGGTTTCTCTTGAGACCAAAGTGATGTCGTCATATCCTGATCTGGTATGACTGGTATTTTTGTATCCTAATTAGGTAATCCTGTTACATGTATCCCATTACTCCCCAGCCTCAGTGTATGTGTGTGTGGAGGTAGAAGCAGTCCTGCCTTTAAACTGAGTGAGTCTGCTCTGTGTTGATGTTAAAACATAAAGACGACCTGTCCTCTGCAGCGTTTGAAGCTACAGAGTGTGTGACAACAGTTCGCAGTGCTGCTGTGTCGCACGCCACAGCCCTCTTTTAATTGGCGGGCCTCTAAGAATAGGAGGCCTTGTGTCAGGCCAGACCAGACTAGTAGCTGAGCTTTATTCACGGGGCCAGGCCAGCATGGTTTTGGCCCAGCTCAGTCTGGTACAGCCAGTCCAGTCTAGTACGTCTCCGTCCAAGTTCCTTGAGGTCGTACCTCCTGCCAGCAGGTCCACATATAACTCCTTTAACTAGCAGCACAAACTTACCATCTGCTGCTTCTTGTGCTTTTTCCTTCTCTGACCCTGTGATGTGCCATGATTCAAATTCATATAACAGGCTGTAGTTACACCGTGAAGGTCAGTGCAGCCGCTCTGATAGGCATTTAAATACCCTGCTCAAGGGCACGTTAACAGCTACTGCCCTGAATTACAGTACTTCCTAACCTCTGAGTAACTTAGCCTTCTCTTCTGCTTTCATACTTTTAATATTTTCTGCCATCGTACAGGGTTTTTAGATTAAAGGAACAGTTCACCCAAAAATGAAAATTCAGTCATTATCCACTCACCCCCACAAGAATGGGGGCAAACGGGGGAAGTTTCAAAGTCCACAGAGATTACAAAACTTCACCCGACTTTCCCTCAGCACGAGGGTGATTTTTGGGTGAACTGTTTCTTTTATCAGCAGAAGCACAGCGTGGAGGACTGACAATGCTGCATGATTAATTCAGACCACGCCCAAAAAGGTGCAAATTATCGGTCTGTGAAGTTGTTTAACGGAAAAAGTGACGTAAGACGTGAAGTTTCAGCAGCTTCATCACACCACAGAGTCTCTATGCAGCGGTGAGATATCAGAGAGTTAATCATGTTGGTTAATTGCACTTCTGCACTGCGTGAAGAGAGTGTGTGTGTTTGCAACCTGTGTACAGAGTGTGTACATATATATTTATATATATATATATATATGGGTGTGTGGGTGGACCTTGGCTGTGAGAGTGTGAGATGTGCTGAGAATATGTGAATCATAAAGACCTTAAATAAAACGTGTGACTTCAAGGTTTAAGACCTTTTTGACTCTTTTGTGAGAAGAAACAAGAACCGTCGGCTCGTGGTTCAGTCTGACGAAACATAAAAACACATCTTACATTTCTCTAATAATTGTTTGTGCAAAATATAAAGAATTAAATCAAATAAAGTGTGACATAAGTGGCTTGTGTTCAAAAAGTGTGTGTGTGGGTGTGTGTGTGTAGGCGTACATAGAAATGACAGCTTTTCACACTGAAACAACCAACTGTCAGACTGTTAGTGTGAGCTCATCAAGAAAAAAAGGGATTATGTGATCTGAACAACACACATACACACACACACACACACACACAGCCGCCGTCATGCAGAGAATACGAGGCAGTTGAGCAATAACATTGTGTTCAACCTGGTGGAGCGAGACACACCCTTACCTGCCACCATGTGTGTGTTTGTGTGTGTGAGAGTGTGTGTGTGTGTGTGTGTGTGACACTCTTGAGAATACATACAATTAAAGTATCTATGTAGTGAGAAAACTGCACATTCATTAAGAAGCTGGGTGAATAATTGGTGTGTACGTGTGCTTTAAATAGAGTCGGAGTGAGCTATACAATGATATGAGAGTGTGTGTGTGTGTGTGTGTGTGTGTGTGTAGGTGGTTGGATGTCAGTTTGTGTGTCTCATACATTCCTGTCCAAGGAGTGGTGTGTGTGTTGGTGTGTGACTGAGCGCAGAAAAAGGTGTAGCTTTATATTTCAGTGTGTGTTTTATTTCTTACATGCATGTTTGCGTTGTGTGTGTGTGTGTGTGTGTTTGTGAGTGTGTTTAATGCCGGCATGTTTGCGTTTTAGCGTGTGAAGCTCATCCTGAAGTTCCCAATCTTCAAACGGATGATGAACCTTGACCTTTGACCCCGTAGGCCCAGTTTTGGGGCAGAGTTGAAAGCCTGTTGTGATCACGCCGATGACTTTTGGTGGAGATCAAACAGCTGACCCCGTTAGACCCCATTAGGCTCCCTCTCGCTCTTTTTTCACACTTGCGGAGGAGACGGTCGTTGTTGTATATCTGCCATGGAAGGAGACATGTTGGGCAGCTTAACCACTTCCAGACACACTCGCAGTCTCTCCGCGACACAAACAACAAAGATGTCTGCCCCCCGACGACCTGGACCCTGACACATTAGCACCGCTTTGATGAGGATGTCTTGCCACACGTACGTGTGGCAAGAATCAACAGTTTGATGAAGACTTTGATGACCAGACACCCTTCGTCTCGTCCTGCAACACAAAGTGATGCTTCAACACAGACATCTCATCCAGTCACCAGATTACTCACAGTTACAACTTTAATACCAGGAAACCCTGAAATGGGATTAAGCTGCAAAGTTTCGGGAGATATTCAGGCGTTCTGAGCTGCAGATGTGTATAAAAAAAAAAAGCAGCTTTTAAGCACATCAGTACGATTACATGTGAAGGTTAATCAGTGAGATCAGGGTCACGGCTGATGTGTGCAGCAGTAATAACAGAGAGGATGTTCTTCACTGTAGCTACAACAGTTATGCAACAGATAGCAGACGGTAGGAGCCTGAGTTTCATGCCTAAACTATAAACCTTCTTAACTCTCAGATCCAGCTTTCAGCTCTTTTCTGTCCCACACTGCGTTCAGCTTGTTATCTGTGTCGTGAGCTCAGGTCAGAAATCCTCTCATCTGAACCATCTGATCTGATGTGTGTAGCCAACACAGAGCGACCACATGGGCAGGTTTAACAGGCTTCTCTGGCTCTCATCCTATTTGCTCGCTCTCTCCAGGAATTAGGGTCAGTTCTCTTTTTAATTCGGTCGATTCAACAAGTAGATTACCTTCAGAATATAAACTGGAACTATTGTGACATCAGAGATCCTTCAGCCTGCTGTGGGGACGTTGAAAATTCAGCCAGTCAGTCAGATGTAGCCTGATCCCGAGCCTTTGCTCCGGTGTCCAGTCACTTCTCTCTCTATCTGTGTATGCTGTCTGCATGCCTGTACCAGTTTCACACACACAGCAGCACCACACCTTGTTGTCGCTGATTGACACAAGGTAGCTGGAGGCATGCTGCATTTCTCCAGTACAAAAAGCAGAATTCAACAGAACAGAAGTTTCTTTCTTCCTGCTTGTCACAGACCCAGAATATCCTGATGGACAGCCCTCTCTCTGAGCAGCACATGTGCCTCTTCAAACTTTGATGAAGGCAGGCTGAAGTGTCCTTGAGCAAGAGTGCCTGACGGTGTGTGTGAGGGCCGACCTCTGACCCTGGAGGGAGAAGATGAAAGAGTATCAGCTGTATAATCTGTGGCGTGCTGTGTTCTACAGAACGTAACGTCCCCGGGCTCTCTGCAGGTCTCAACCTGTCGCTGTTTGTTTTCTGCGCTGCTCTCCTCGTCACCACTCCCAGTGGCAGCGGTCCTGTTGGGACAGAGCCGACCTCTGCAGTTCTGATACAGTTCACATTCCTAGACTAATCTGAATCTTCCCAACATGCAGGAAACCCTCACTGCTCCTCTCTTTGCTCCACCGGATGAGATGAAACATTTCATGTCACCCAGCGCCGGGGAGAGTGGACTGACTCGACCCAGGGCTGTCTAGATGTTATCGATTACCAGTGCCACAATCGATCCTGCTTATTGGTCCGAAGCTAAGCCTGTATGTGTGCTGCTAATGTAATTATAACACAGGATATTTACCCTCTGTAATGGATGTTCTGCTCAGCGGGGAAGCAGCAGCTGTGTGTGTGTGTGTGTGTGTGTGTGTAAGGTGTGACATACACGCCATTTCTGACTTGTAGGCCCGTGTTGTGTAGAAGGAAAATCAAGGACATTGCTCATGTTTCCACTCTGAAAATTGCGAGAACGGTTCCTGATCTAAAATGTATTTGATGTACAAAGATACAGAACTGCGGAGGCCCGACACGATACTCATGTTATCAACTTATCGTCCTGATCTTGGCGCTTTATCGATGTCTCGACATGACCTCCAACCTTCAGTACCAATTAATCTGATCCATAATGTAAAGTAAGACTCGCACCAGAAACAAAACTCCTCCCTGGAAGTATTGGACACAAATGAAACTGAATGATGCATCAGTCCAGTTCACTCTTCCACCTCCTCTTTCCCTCGTCTCTCCTGCTCTGTGTTCACAAACATTATGACAGGGTGCTGCTCGCTGCCCGGCCCCTCTCCCCTCCGTCCCACTGACTGTGACCACCCGCACAAAGCGCCCATTGAGCCTGGTGGATAATAGCACCCTTCAGCCCCCCGTACTCTCCCTGAGCCCGCTCCTGCTCTGTGACCCTCCCCCAGACCGCCCGATACCAACCCCCAACTCCCCCAACACACACACAACCACAAACATACAGCTCGCTCTCTGAGACTGGACCGGGACACACACTGTGAGGAGGGAGAGGAGGGGAGATACATTTCACATAAACAAACAGACAAAGTTAGGGGGGGAGGAAGGGAGGAAGGAGGGAGGGGTAGACGGGAAAGACAATGCCCCCTCTACCACACACACACACACACACACACACACACACACACACACACACACACACACACACACACACACACACACACACACACACACACACACACTCAGAGGTAATGACAGCAGCAGGAAGTCGCACTGCAATGACAGGAAGTTCCAGCTTAGTTTAGCACAGAGGAGACAATCAGAGTGAAGCTGCGTCCATCAGCGTCACTGATTCACTGCACCGGATCGACTGCCAGCAGGCTGAACGTCAACCATACGTGTTTTCTGTTTTATATTTCTATTAATGTTAAGCAGTACAACCACTAGAGGGCGCTGCTCGGACTCAAAGTGGTCTCTGTGTCTGCGTCCGGGCAAAGTTTAAAACTTCTCACCAACTTGCAGAACCTCTCCTCTAAAAGTTCTGCCATTTTTAAATCTTCCTCGTCTTGTCCTGTGGTCGTGTCTTACTTGAATTATTGGCTACACTGCTACACTGCCCCCCCACGACTACCAGAGGTACTGATCCGTTGATCCGTGTCCGTAAGCTTTCAGAGAACGTGCAGAAATAAGGAGAGAATGAATGCAGAGTACCGACAGAAGGCTCTATATGTATCTAACCTTGAGCATAAATGAGCTGTTTGTTTAAAAGTGCTTTACACAAAGTATATTCAGGATCCAACTAATGGTCATTTTCATTGTCGATTAATCTGTTGATTATTTTCTTGATTAACTGATCAGCTGTTGGTCTATAAAATAACAGAAAATGTCGATGAGTGTTTCACAAAGCCCAAGATGATGTCCTTAAATGTCTTGTTTTGTCCACAACCCAAATATATCCAGTTTACTGTCACAGAGGAGGAAAGAAACCAGAAAATATTCACACTTGAGAAGCTGGAATCAGAATTTTGACCTCTTCTTCATCCTGATTAACTACTCGAGCTGATTAATCAATTACCAAAATAGTTAGAGATCGTCACAGCCTCGAGAAATCAACACACTCTGTATCCACTCTGGATTAGTTCAGCTCTGAAGCTTTAGCAATACTTCAGTTAGCGACACATGAAGAATTGGTCTTGCGTGTTGTCACTTTTATCTTTTATCTTTGTCATCTTAAAGCTGTGTGTTCCTGCTCAGGGGGAATACTTCTTTTACCTTTTCCTCCTTCCTCTTCCCTTCAGATAAGATAAAACAAGATAATCCTTTAAATTTGCATTGTTACAGCAGCAGAGGGGGATGGTGTGTGTACACGTGTAGGACAAGTAACAGCAGCTTCACTGAGGCTGTGCAGGCCGGACTTTGGACTAAGTATTTTTGGTCTCTTGGCATTTTTAGACGCTTCCCGTAAAAAAAATTATGTAACAAGTCAGGAAAAAAAAGTGTTCTGACACATTGATTGATGATGTGCCATAACTGAGATGTTTGAAGAGTGGCGTGACAAAGCTCTCCACAGTCCCGTGCCCACCTCAGTGCCACGGACTGCTTCACAATAAAAATGATTCAAAACACATTTGTGAAGAATGTCGGCTAACCAGGAGCACAAAAACACACACATCCAACCAGCGATTGATGTGTGTGTGATGTGTGCTAGTGTATGTGTCTTTTCTCAGATGTCTGTGTTTATGTTGGGTACACCATTCTGAGATTTAATTACAAGAATCACACATAGTTCATTTCTGGTTTTTCAGATAATCTATGTGATCTGTCGTCAGGTTTCCAGGATCAATGGCGATCTCTCTCTAACATATGGGACATGATCTGATTTGTTTTGTTCTTTATCGTGGGACTGAGCTCCAAAATGAGGCTGGATTTATTTCCTCCTTTTCTGTCCAAGTTTAAATGATTTCAGAGATTGTGCAACAAGAATTTCAGACGGGTAAATGATGGGAAAATATGAAGAGAGAAACCAAAATGAGTTTTTCTTGGGTTGTTGCCGAGATGAAAAGTAGTACAGCTGTCTTTACTGCTGCATGTTACCTAAAGTGTGCATTGTTTTATTCAACACAATTTCATCTTTGTGACATGAAGTTTAAATTACAGATCACAAGCAGTTCTCATTTCTAAGCTATTGTATTATAACATCTGTCTCCGCCCCTTTTCTTCGGCTACTTCCTGTCTCATGAAAGCAGCTCCCTTCCTTCCCTTCCTGTGCATTGAATTCCATTTTCTTTCATTCTCAATACAATTTGTTTATTGTCATAAAATTTGGACAAACATTATGTCCCAGGCTGCGAATAATCACCATTTTCCCCTCTTTTCTGTGCTCTCGTGCAGACGTTCACGGCGTGGTGCAACTCCCACCTGAGGAAGGCCGGCACGCAGATCGACAACATCGAGGAGGACTTCAGGGATGGGCTCAAACTCATGCTGCTGCTGGAGGTCATCTCAGGTAACTCATCCATACGACTACTTATCCTGAGCAGAAAATTAGGCTCTGCAGGAAGTTTTTAATTAAAATAAAATGGTGCCCGATCAATGTGTCACACAGAGGCCGCGGCGAGCCGTCCAGCCCAACACACACTATTATTGGCCTGATTTCCAAAGCTGTCCGTCAGAGTGAAAAATGTTTTCAGATGTTAAAGATGCACAACATCTCCATCCGTCCATTTCAGGGCGTGGTCGCTCATGATTTGATCAGACATAAAGAAAAGAGACATTGGGAACACCCTGCTGTTATCTGTTGCTGCCGTGTGACGGCGTTCCTCTCGAGGTTTCTTGAGATTAATTGCAGGTTGTAGCAGAGAAAGCGTTCCTGTCGGCAAAGTAGAAAATCATTTGTCCTGCTGTCATACTCTAATGAAACTGTGACTTGCGTGTGGCTTCCTTTTTCACAGTCACTTCAGTTTTTTCTGCTGCGAGCGGCGCCAATGTCCCCGCGGAAACTTAAAACCGTCCTGACTGCGTCGTTCTGCTGAGCCGGTGGAAACATCCTCAGCTCTTGTCACCGCAGGAGCTAACACACTCACTTTTTTGTTTGTGCCTGTGTGTTCATGTCTGCAGGAGAACGGTTACCTAAGCCTGAGCGAGGCAAGATGAGGGTCCACAAGATCAACAATGTCAACAAAGCTCTGGACTTCATCGCCAGCAAGGGGGTCAAACTGGTCTCTATTGGAGCAGAGGGTGAGCATGCACACACATACACACATCAGAGACCCCCGAATAAGTGCACATTACACCAAACGCATGCATCTGATGTGCTCACATTTAATCAGTCAAATTAAAGCTTTTCCTCATGAACTGCAGTCTGCATGAACTTGAATTCACATTACACTGAGGCCTAAGTTTCATTTTATTAAAATCCAGTAAAACTAGTAAAGAAATGAGACGTTGCTTTAAGAATTTCAAAGCTGCATCTGTAACATCTTAATGATGCGTCTGTATCTTTCAGTCGGGGCATCTCGCTCCTCTTTAGGGGGGCAGGGGGCCTCTTTACATTATCCCAAATTGCTGTTGAGATCATCGAATGCTCAGCGAACAATTTTGAAACAGAGAGCATGTAAGAGAGAGTGATTTGCATTTCATTGTCAAACTGGCCCAGCTTATCCTAAAATAATTATAATAATAAGCCTTTAACTAACCGTCATCCAGGTGAAGCTCCGGGTCCAGCTGGCAGTTCTCTCTGTGATTTGTTCCCCTGTGTCGAGGGTCCAGCCTCTCATCCTCCATCAGAGCCTCAGCTCTTGTATGCAGATGTTGTTTATTCATGAGGTGGCTAACTGTCTGCTAACAAGGTAGTTGAGCACCTCTTGTTAGCCAAATAAAAGGTACAGACCTGCTAGTGTACCTCACAGCAAAATGTCCTTAGTTATGCTAAAGAGAAGTGATTAGAAAACACACCCCACTGATACCAACTGTATGCTTTAACAAAAGGCACCTCGCGCTCTGCAGAACACGCTCTGTCTAACCGGCCCTCTGAAGGTGGAATAGCAGTTATATCTGAATAAATAAATAGTTAGTTAGTTGTCATTTCACACTGAGGAACGTGTGTGTGTATGTGTGTGTGTGTCAGGGTCAGTCGGAGGACCGTGGCCTTTCTCCCACTCAGTCAGGACAAACGTGACATTCCTGCAGCATGACACTATGATACTGAAGACCACTGAACACAAAAGTGCTCAAAATACTGCAAATTCACCGCACGCACACAGTCTCTCTCTGGCCTCGTATGAAAGCAGCCCACTAAAGGTCATCTGCTGGAGCCAGACTGAGACAAATGCCGACATGGAAAGATTGAAGAGGAAAAAATTGAGGGTTGGTGATGACGAGATGAGAGAAGAAGGTCGTCCTACTCTTTCCTCTGGAGATCATACAGAACGTGTCAGACAGGGACTTCAGTCTGAAACCTTTCTGTAATAACTTGAAGTCCAGGGTTGTTGAGGCCTGTTGGTGGGGACAGAGACCGGAGGAAGACACACCTTTACCACAATACATTTTGACAGTCATCTATCAGCGTTTCTAAAACGCACAATTAGAAATGAATAAAGCGTAATAGCATCTGAGACACGGAGATGGAAATCACATTAGACGTGAAGAATGAGAGCGATGCAGAACAAACAGTGAGAGTGTGACTGATAAACTGGAAGCAGGTGAAAGTATGAGAGGACTGTGTTTGAACTATGAGAGGAATCTGAGTCACGCTACGTGCCTTCTCACTGACACGTCCATGACGTGACTATCTGTCCTGTTCTGTGTGTCTCTGTGTTCATTAACCTGCAAATGATCTGCTGGGAAAACTGAGATAATGAAACCTAAACCAAAGTTTGTTTTAAACAAAGTCTAAATATTGTTTTCACTGCACACGTCTTCAGTCAATCCACAAATATTATAAAATATATATAAATGTGTTGACTAGAAAGTAACTCACTCCTTTCAAATAACGAAATACGAGTCTCTTGTACACCGGATAATACAACTGTCCTTAAAAAAACACCAGCTGACTGTATTTTGAGTAATTTTATGAAAGAAAAGTCTCACGCTTCCAGGAGAAACTGGAGATTTGGCAGCTGTAGGGACGTTAAGTGCAGTTGTGTGTGGGTGTGTTGGCGTTATTAGATGAAAGAGCAGATGTAAGAATGTGAAAACAAGATTTACGTTCCAGAGTGAAATGAAGATGTAACAAAGAAACTGAGTTTGCTGACTGACGCTGACGTTTTCTTCTTGTTGTGCAGAAATCGTGGACGGAAACGCCAAGATGACCCTGGGAATGATCTGGACCATCATCCTCCGCTTCGCCATCCAGGACATCTCTGTAGAAGGTACACAACTTCCTGTGGTTTTTAACCTGCGTAAACACATTCAAGATTAGAGAAGTGCCTTGCTGAAGAGCACGGCGGCAGCTCGACTCTCCAGCTGATCAGCTGACCGAGACCTGCAGGAATCTTTTAGAGCAAGTTGAGGATGAATTGTGGGAACTAGAGTGGAAGTAACACGGCTAGACACACTCATTGACACGCACACACACACACACACACACACACACACACACACACACACACACACACACACACACACACACACACACACACACACACACACACACACACACACACACAGAGGGATGAGTAGTGATGGGATACAGCCCAGATAAAACGGGTCATGGCTACTCACTGAGATTAATGGTGATGTGAAAATACTCACTGCTAGGAACACTGTTACATTTCTTTTTATGATGTAGGCTCCAGGTTTTGAAAAGCAGTCCAGTGGTCGAGCGTTGCACAGACAAATGATCAAAATTGATAATACAGAACCGGAGTATCGCCTTCTTTATTCCACACATTGTTCAAAACCTGGTGCCTACATTACCCACAATGCAACTGAGCCACTGAGTGACATCTCTAGAGGCAATTTGCATGTGCAGTAGTGCTCATGTAGATCTGTAATCACACTTTACTGTGTAAAATTGGTGGAGTTTACCTTTAATTTTCTAGTCTGTTAATCAGCTCATCGTGTCAGTGTTTCCGTCTGGAGCCTGATGTGCGTCTTCGCGTCACTTCCAGTTTGTAGAATGTTTTTTATTTCTGTGTTTGTTTCTCCTGATAAGTGTTGACTGGATTATCTCAGTCGGAGCTGTAACGACTCTGCGGTGGCTAATTAAATCCGTCTGTGTCGAATTAACTCTGGTGGGTGTGGGACAACGTTAAAAGATATTGACTCATATTTTTTTAATTCTCCATATTAGCGACTGTTATTTTTCTGATGGTTGTTACACAGTAAACAAAAACATCCTTCTATTTGGACCGAAGCGGTTCAGATTTAGCCCGCTGCAGTGTTTTTCTCTCTGCTCGTGGAATGAAATGAGTTTCTTGCCTGTGTTCAGAGACTAACACAGACCTTATTTTCTCTCCTCACTTCTCTCCTGCTGCTGCTCGTCTCTTCTCCTCTGTTCCTTCTCTTCCTCATTGCAGAGACCTCTGCGAAGGAGGGTCTTCTCTTGTGGTGCCAGAGGAAGACCGCTCCCTACAAGAATGTCAATGTGCAGAACTTCCACATTAGGTAACACACACATTAGCATGCACACTTTAACTGATCTCTTTTTTTAAGGGTCATTAGTGTTATTCTTGGATAAAAGCTGTTGACAGTCAAACACCAAAAAGTTCTCAGAAAATTACAGATATTCAGAATTTCCATCAGAATTCAGTTCTTGATCTCGAGGTTGGAAAATTCTCTAAACTGGCTTTTAAAACTCTCCAGTGAGACCAGGATGATAAAACGTGTTTACGATGCGCTGCAGTCACCAGAGCTGGACGACAAACTGGCCAATATTTTAGAAAATGGGCTTCTCAGTTGTCATGGAGAAGCAAGATCACATCTAGTCGTATAGGAGTAAATATTATTGGGGATTTCTTATGTGTTGATAGATGGTGTCGACGCAAGCTAACACTGATTTACGCTCATTGAAAGTTCATTGCTCAAGTCAAGTCAGATTTCATTTATCAAGCCAAAAAATCCCCAATCCCCAAAGGACAATCTGTTCAACATGTGACACCGTCTGTCCTCAAGAAAAACCCTTTTATAGAGAAAAGTAACTTCAGAAAGGGCCACAGAGGAGGGGTCCCTCTCTCAGGACAGAAGTGCTGCGTAAACAATTTATACAAATTATGATGAAAACACTTTGGATACATGTAGATTGTAGAATATATGAGATACAGGAGGAAGCTGCTGTCCAGGAATATCAAACATTCCTGAAATTAACTGCTGTAATTGTGAGGAAACGTCGCCCCCTGTTGGAGAAACAGGAACGTGTCAGATGCTCCTTACAGTGAACTGTTACGTCAGAAAGACATACACATCCCAGCCAGATATCTCTGTGTCATGTGACTGTCCTCCGCTGCCTCTCGCTCAACACATCTGTTCTGTGTAACAGCTGGAAGGACGGTCTCGCCTTCAACGCTCTGATCCACAGACACAGACCGGATCTCATCGATTACGACAGCCTCAGAAAGGTACACACTCACACACGCACACACGCACACGCACACACACTTATCGGACCTTCTACTACAAGTTCAGATCCCCAGGAATTAACATTGAACCTGCTGTTAATAAACCTAAACCGGCCTGAACCTTATCACCACGTTAGTTGTGTTCTGACGCTGTGATTGGTTGTTCAGGATGACCCAGTGACCAATCTGAACAACGCCTTCGAGGTGGCTGAGAAGCACCTGGACATCCCCAAGATGTTGGACGCAGAAGGTAGGCTGTGTTTGTCAGCGATACCGTCTTATTACTACATTGTCCTGTGTTTACTGTAATCTATTACACTTACTGTAAAGTAACTGTTTTTGATAACTGGCTGTGTTTACATGCACAAACACAGACTGTAGCCCGTAATGTGAGTGGGCAGTAATCTGATTACGAGTTATTTTGTAATTTTACAACCTCGTTATTATTCTCATGTACATTCATCAAGCATTCGAACATCTGCAGGTCCCAGTGTGACTCTTGTACAACAGAACGTGGGTCCAGTGTAGGTTTAAAAGAAAAAACAAAACATTAAGGAGCCAGAGGAGGGGTTAATATTCAGAGAAAGACATTTTTTGTGTCAATTTCTTTGAATATCACTGCCTTCCCCGGCTCCACAATTATTCTTCTCCTTTCCTGTACCCACAGTGGCACTAATGAGCTGTTGTATTATGGATTTTCAGACACCACACCGTAACTTAAACCCCACTTAAATCTAAAAGGTGATGACTAAAATAGAAATCAAACTGACCTAAATCCTCTTTGCAGCAAACATGTAAATGATACTTTGACCAGGAGCACAGCTGCAGGGATATCACAGTACAGTACGGCTCATCCTGGCTGAATTTAATTATCACCTCACGTCTATTACGGTCGCGGTGTTAATGTGCATGTGAACATGGCCTCTGATCTGCACTGTTGTAAATGTGATAAGAGCTGTTACAGCATCGTCTTCACGACCGATGGAGCCTCCGTCCCTCCCTTCATTTCCTCCTCTGTCTCCTCTGATGCTGTGGATTGAAAAGCAGATATGCCTGCCTGTCTGTCCGTCCGTCTGTCTGCCTGTCTGTCCGTCCGTCTGTCCGTCCGTCTGTCCGTCCGTCTGTCTGTCTGTCTGTCCGTCTGTCCGTCCGTCCGTCTGTCCGTCTGTCTGTAGAAAGGGTCGACCAATAAGCTCACTGAGGGCTGACTGTTGAGGTTTTTGAATGAAGCTTCGATGTCGTCATATATTTTATTATGTCGTCACCCCCCAAAAAATACAAAAATACTAGATTGATCATCTGCATTCCTAAAACTCTTCCACACTGACGATTTATTTGACATCTTTCTACGCTGTGACAACGAGGACGTCTTGACGAGCAAAGCAAATGCGGATACATAATATGATGTCTTTTATTAAAGACTTAAGTAATTCACTAAAACACTCAGAGCTGAACTCTCTCTCTCTCTCTCTCTCTCTCTCTCTCTCTCTCTCTCTCTCTCTCTCTCTCTCTCTCTCTCTCTCTCTCTCTCTCTCTCTCTCTCTCTCTCTCTCTCTCTCTCTGTGTGTGATCAGCAGGAGAGCAAACAGTTTTTTGACCGCAGTGTAAATATTGTTTTTTAAAAGGCATTATGCCAACAAATACAGATAGAAAAGGATTATTCAGTGAGCTAAAAACATGTTTTGAATTTTTAAGATGACTGCTTTTATATTTCTTAAATACATTTTGACTTGTGAACCTTACAACACGTATCAGAGATGTTTGGATCACTCGTACGCAGCCGCCACTGAAATCTAAATCTAGTAATAGTGTAACACTTCTAATCTTAGCCTGGCCTTGTTTTTTTATTATCTTAACCTTTATGGAAATGCCAGATTTAAACAGAATGAATAGACATTAAAAATAAATTCAAATGTTGATGTAAAATTTGAATAAAGCTTTGAAATATTCAGCACGGCCCCAATAGACCAGAAAATCTGATTATTTTCAACGTGCTCTTCATATTTAATCGTGTAGGAAACTGTTGAGGTGATTTTAGTAAACGTCTGAGTGGGTCTGACCCTCGTACGTTCTGTGTTGTCAGTTCTGTCTGTCCTCTGTTTTCGTCCTCGTTCTGTTTGCACATGAATCAGGTTTTGATCGTCCCGCCTGGCTGGCTGTTAACAGCAGCTTGTTAAATGTGTGTGTGTTTAACGTGACTTCCTACATGTGTGTCCTGTTGTATGTGTGTGTAATCACACGTCCTCTGTCTTGCCTGTATTTGTGTGTGCGTGTCTTCATAACCACGTCTCCCCCCCCCTTTGTAGACATTGTGAACACTGCTCGTCCAGATGAGAAAGCCATAATGACTTATGTGTCCAGTTTCTACCATGCCTTCTCTGGAGCTCAGAAGGTACCCTGTGACCCCCCCGACTGTGACCTTTAACCCCTCTGTTACTAACAAGGTGCTGCTGCTTCCTGTCCGGCATGGCCTCACTCTGTCCACAGCGCTGCTCGGCCCAAAACAAGGACACTGGAAGTGTTGGGACACACACACACACACACACACACACACACACACACACACACACACACACACACACACACACACACACACACGTTAAGAGTTTGCTGGTGAAAGCAGTGACTCTGTCCTCTGTGGTTCCTCGTTAGAACAACTGGGTTATTCATAGAAAATTAAAGTCGAGCTGTCGGTGATCACTCAGTGATTGAATCACAGCTAACAGGACGGCGTCTGTGTCCTGACGACGGCTCTGTGTCGACCGTCGGTACAGTAACGGTGTTCACAGGTTGATTCTCTGCTTGATCCAGAGGTGTGTCGGCTCGTTTCTCGACAGTTTCTTTGATCGGATCAGATTCAGACGCCGTTTGCTTTTATGACCCAACAGATGAGAAACGACATGAACGCTACAGAGAAAGTAGTTCCAGCTTCTGTGACGTGCTGTTAGCGGAAGGATTTTACATGAGAGACGATCTCCTCCTTTTCTGAGAAGGAAACAATGTCAACGTGTGACCTCTCAGCTCCTCCCCTCTCTCCTCCACCTCCTCCTCCCTGATGTTTCCTCCCCTCTCCTCTCTCCTTCACCTCCTCCTCTCTGATGTTTCCTCCCCTCTCCTCTCTCCTCCACCTCCTCCTCTCTGATGTTTCCTCTCTCTCCTTCACCTCCTCCTCTCTGATGTTTCCTCCCCTCTCCTCTCTCCTTCACCTCCTCCCCTCTGATGTTTCCTCCCCTCTCCTCTCTCCTTCACCTCCTCCCTGATGTTTCCTCCCCTCTCCTCTCTCTCCTTCACCTCCTCCTCTTTGATGTTTCCTCCCCTCTCCTCTCTCCTCCACCTCCTCCTCCATGATGTTTCCTCCCCTCTCCTCTCTCCTTCACCTCCTCCTCTAATGTTTCCTCCCCTCTCCTTCACCTCCTCGTCTCTGATGTTTCCTCCCTCTCCTCCTCTCTCCTCCACCTCCTCCTCCCTGATGTTTCCTCCCTCTCCTCCTCTCTCCTCCACCTCCTCCTCCCTGATGTTTCCTCCCCTCTCTCTCCCTGTTGGCCTCTGACAGGAAACCCGTTGATGCGTCTCTTGTTTTCTCCTCTTTAATTAATTTTTAGGCTGTTCACAACTTGTTTGTGTTCCTCTGCGGTCTCAGGAGAGGTGTGTGTGTGTGTGTGTGTGTGTGTGTGTGTGTGTGTGTGTGTGTGTGTGTGTGTGTGTGTGTGTGTGTGTGTGTGTGTGTGTGTGTGTGTGTGTGTGTGTGTGTGTGTGTGTGTGTGTGTGTGTGTGTGTGTGTGTGTGTGTGTGTGTGTGTGTGATTATCTACGTTGAATCAGTAACTACAGAGGAAGTTTGTGGACTTTTAGAAACAAACTTAAATCTCCAGACTTTCTGCTTTTACCAGCTTTATTCATCACTCACCTCCATCACACACGTAAACAGTTTCTTCATCATCTGGACATTTGGTTTTCCGTTCTGTTCACTTTGGCTGCTGGAGAATGATACACTCTGAAACTGTTTGTCCAAGTCGTCCTCTGACTGCAGACTTTGTTAGAAGTTAAAAACATGATTCATTTACTCAAGTTCATGTTTCATTAAAACTAAGTTTGAACAACGTCTGCAGCTGTTGCAGGTCTCAGTTCTGACAGGACTTGTAGTTTGAGACCTCGGTGCAGTTATTTCATCATTCTCAGCTGCCAAATGAACCGAACTGAAGGAACGACCTGTTTCAGACTGTGAACAAACTGTTTTGAATGAATTCATCCTGACACAGACTCAATGAGGCTTCAACTACCAGGTAGTGTGTGTTTGTGTCCCAACCTTGAACTTGTGTCCCTCAACTCTCTTCAAGAGGACACTTACCGTCCTCTCCTCGTCCCACCTCAGTGTGGAGGAAGTTGAAGCTGTTGAACTAAAGAGGAGGAAGCTACCTCTCCCTCCTCCTCCTCCTCCTCCTCCTCGTTCTCACATCCTGCAGGGAGCAGGGATCATGTAGCTTTGGGTAGCTTTGGCTTCACTCTGCCTCTCTCTCTCTCTCTCTCTCTCTGTCTGTCTGTCTACCTCTCTTTGTCAAACGCTCTCTCTCCTGCGGGGTGCTGGGTGATGCGTAGACATCGTGGGTACGCTGAGGCCGGATGAGAAGGCCATAATGACCTATGTATCCTGCTTCTATCACGCCTTCTCTGGCGCACAGAAGGTGAGCTCGTCACGCTCCAGACTCACATTAACACCTCACTGCAGCCACCAGGGTTTCCATCGGCTACCATACCAAAGTTATAAGTTATATTTATTCTGGATAAAACAGTTTTCTGGGGAATTTAGTCAATATTAGGTGGTAGCAAGTTTAATTTCCCCTTGGCTCGGGTGATATCCAGAATGTTATTCCACAATACTGTCCTTCCCAAATAGATATTATCGGTGCTCACTCGAGCTGAGCTGGGTAAGACTCTGAGGTGAGACCCCGTTAAGTTAACAACTGCTCATGGCAAAGACGACAAGCAGCCACATTCAGATGCCTTGGCTCGCAACTTTCTTCCACTTTAAACCCCAAATATCACCAAACTGGTGAACTTATAAACTAAGTCCTCCATTTTCTTTTTAAAATAAGAGCCTGAAAATGCCGTAACAGCTGTTTGACATTTAATATTGTTGAAAATATTGCATATGACGGCAAATATCACGATAATCACTAATATATAATAACCCAAACCTCCTTGTAGAGTACGACAGGTTCAGGTCATTGATTCTCTCTAACTTACTTTGGAAACTGAGGGGGGGTTTTATGATGGGAACTCTGGAAAAACAACAACAACAACATTAACGCTTTCTGATGCTTCTGTTTTGGTTCTTTGGACATCGACTGTCTTTCCCCCAAATACATTTTTACATAAAGGTCTGGACTTAAGTTCCCAAAACTCACGTCAGTCGTCTGATCATTTACATCTGATCATTCTGCTGATGTGGTTTTGGGAAACCCGACCGGCTGATGTCTCTTCATTTTCTCTTCAGCTATTAACACCTCTCAACTCTAAATGTTTTATCATACGATGTGATTTCTCTGTGTGAAATGTGTTAAAAACAAAGTTAAAGTTACATTATATTTCCAGTAAGGAGAAGACATTTATGATCAAGTGAATACAAAGTGTAAGTTTGTTGTACAGAGTTTATCAAAGTGTGTGTACTGTGTTTGTTATTCCAGTGGTACAGTAGAGTAATGACCTACTGATGGACTCCAGCGCTACATGAACCTGTAACTAGACGTATGACTGACTCCTGAGTTGTGACGGGAGACGCATGGAGCTTTAAAACACACACACACTGATTTTGGCACATTGAACTAACCATCAGCAGCTGGAGCATGTTTTTATCAGTCAAATGCAAACTTCATTTGACTTGCAGTGATACCAAGTTTTGGCTTTTTCGCACTTTTTTTGATAACGTGTGCCTGACGTACTGTAGTGTGAGGGTTTATCCCTGTTCACTGCCTGTGTGTGGAGTGTGTTCGCACAGTTTTTAAGAGCAAGACATTTATTATAGCAGTGGTAATAAAAGCTGAGGGTGAGGTACTAATAAAACCAGTAGACACTTATCTTGTTCTCACTTAGCTTTGAGCACAGTGAGTGGACTTGATGACACCAGTTTTTGTTTTTTTAATCCAATCACTGTGAGTGTACTCATCACTCTGTTTCCTGATAGGCTGAGACAGCCGCAAATCGTATCTGCAAAGTTCTGGCTGTCAACCAGGAGAACGAGCAGATGATGGAGGACTACGAGAAACTGGCCAGCGATGTAAGTTCGAGGTTTATCTTCATTTACTTTCATAGACTTTGTTCTTCAAGAATCTGGAACCAGCAATCGTTGGAAAAATTACTGAAATGTTGAAAATGAAAATCAGTTTACACCTGAACTGTAAACCAGACCTCTCATCATCATTATCTTATCATTGAGGAAGCATCTACGTTTCCGATTGTTGACAGCCTGATTATTATTCAACCTGCTTCTTCCTCTCTGCCTCCAGCTGCTGGAGTGGATCCGTCGCACCATCCCCTGGCTGGAGAACCGAACCCAGGAGAAGACTGTGAATGACATGCAGGCAAAACAGGAGGACTTCAGAGACTACCGCTGTGTCCACAAACCACCCAAGGTTTAAAATCACTTCTGCTCCCAAGAAATACGCAGGATCACAGTTTTTAAACTGGTTCGCCCTTAGCTAGTTGTTTGTTTCCTCTGCTGATCTGCTCACTAACACTGAGCTGACTTCCTCTCTCTTCTTCAGGTCCAAGAGAAATGTCAGCTGGAGATCAGCTTCAACACTCTGCAGACTAAACTGAGACTCAGCAGCAGACCTGCCTTCATGCCCTCAGAGGGACGCATGGTGTCCGTAAGTATGCAGACGTCATTTGTGGAGCTCA
Organism: Pagrus major; assembly: GCF_040436345.1. NCBI lineage: Eukaryota > Metazoa > Chordata > Actinopteri > Spariformes > Sparidae > Pagrus > Pagrus major. The sequence continues at coordinate 3,489,994 of NC_133216.1, read as the reverse complement.
TTTGTTATCTGTATGTTTTGAGTTCATATTATTTCAGACTGCAGACGATCAGAAGTTGGGGAAAAACTTTAAAAAAAACCAAGATTTTTATGTAGTACGGGTGTTTCAATATCGCGATGTTCCTGATAATCACAATATAAACATTTTAAATATTGATATTTTGAGAGAAAAGTGCACTTTTAAAGCAGTATCACACACATGAAAGGTCTTTTTCTATCTTTTTAAGATGTCTTGCTGTCATGCAGTGAACAAAAATGGTCTTGATCAGCTTTTAGTTCGCTTTTCTCATACTTCACAACATATTACTCAGTGTTGTCGTGGGAGCGGCGGTTTATTCTCCCCTAACTTAACTACACAGACACATAACCCGGTGCCACACTACACTCTGCACTGACCGGTTTTCGAGTAGTAATTTGTGCTGTTTGTCATCAGGATATCAACGGAGCGTGGCACACTCTGGAAGGAGCAGAAAAAGGCTACGAGGAGTGGATCCTCAGTGAGATCAGGCGTCTGGAGCGACTGGAACATCTGGCGGAGAAGTTCCACCAGAAGGCTGCAATCCACGAGTCCTGGACCGACGGTGTGGAAATGTTTCATCACGCACACACACACGTATTCACAGTGAATCAAACACATATCAAATTTGCTGGACCGTTCATGTTTTCTGCTGTTTATCGCTGTGTTGAGTCGTCATAGTGAATCAGTCTGACTGGTTTAATGTGCTGAATGAATGCAGGTAAGGAGGCCATGTTGACCCAGAAAGACTACGAGACTTCCACCCTGTCAGAAGTCAAGGCGTTGCTAAAGAAACACGAGGCCTTTGAGAGCGACCTGGCTGCTCATCAGGACAGAGTGGAGCAGATCGCCGCCATCGCACAGGAACTCAAGTAAAGACAAAAAGCATGAGATCACCAGAAGTGCTCTACAGAGATCATTCAACAGTGTCTGATGTGAACTCTGCTCTCTTCTGTATTTTCCAGCGAGCTGGACTACTACGACTCCGTCAGTGTCAACACTCGCTGTCAGAAGATCTGCGATCAGTGGGACGTCCTGGGAGCCCTCACCCAGAGCCGCAAGGAGTCACTGGAGGTACGGCTCACCATCAGATACCAGTCTGTTATGTGTGTGTGTGATACTGGAGTCTGGGTCAGATGTTGACAAAACAAAGTACATCACATTGTTGACTCATGAAGATCATGATGCGTTTTACACTGAACATTGTTCTGAAGATGGCACATTTGAAGCACACGTTTCTCAATTCTTGTCATTAATTCAATAAAGTTTGTTTGAATCAGCCCCTCTTCTCTCTCTTCGGTCCAACAGAGGACAGAGAAGCAGCTGGAGTCGATAGATGAGCTTTACCTGGAGTACGCCAAGAGAGCAGCACCCTTCAACAACTGGATGGAGGGAGCTATGGAGGACCTGCAGGACATGTTCATCGTCCACAACATTGAGGAGATCCAGGTAAATAAAACCTGGCAGTGTGGGAGAGGCAGGAAACTGATCACAGAAGCAAATATTACAAAGAAACGGGGCAGAAAACAAAGTTGTAAAGTAAATCAGGCATAAGTCTGATTTAAAAACTAAACCTGTTCTTTTATTTTCTCCTCCTCAGGGTCTGATCACAGCCCACGAGCAGTTCAAGTCCACTCTGCCGGAGGCCAACAAGGAGCGAGAGGCCATCCAGGCCATCCAGGCTGAGGTGCAGAAGATCGCCCAGAGCAACGGCATCAAGCTGAGCGGAGCAAACCCCTACACCACCATCACACCTGAGAGCATCGACAACAAATGGGAGAAGGTGGGCCCCGCCTGCGCTCGTCTGTCTGGAAGCTGAATGACTGCAGCTACAGGTGCTGTCTGTTACAGATGTGTGTGTTTCTAATGTCATTATGTGTGTTTGCAGGCGATGCAAATGGTGCCGCAGCGTGACAGCGCCCTGCAGGAAGAACTCAACAAGCAGAACTCCAACGACACGCTGAGAGCCAAGTTCGCCACTCAGGCCAACGCTGTCGGCGCCTACATACAGGCCAAGATGGAGGTAACGGATTATCCCCGCGCAGAGTGGGGCTCACTCACCATTGTGTTGAAGCGCTTCATCTTTGCACAGCTGTGTGTAGTTTGTCACAGTCTTCAGGCCAACATTGTTAAACGGTGAGCTCACAGAGCAAAGAGTGGACGGGGTTTAGGTGATTTGTTGATGGGAACGATCCGGACCCGTGTCCAGATAGATGAACTCATGTGCAGGTTTCTAAATGTAATTCTTCATATTCTTTGTTTACTCCTGTTTATTCCTGATCACCAGTTGGTGGGTGAGGTCTCTGACATGCTGCACGCACACAGCTTCACTCACAGCTATTCATTACAATACAGCTCAACCTTTGAACTGCTCCTTCACTCCATTAACATTTCAGAGCATCCTTATATAAAGCACTTAAAGCCTGAAGCAAGGCCATCAATTATATAACTATCATCACACAGTCTCAGAGCTTGTGGTAGGTCTATCTTGGATGGTTACGACATTACAGCTTTCAGAAAGAGCAACGACATTTCAGAAAATCTGCAATCTGATCGGCTGTGACTTGTCACTGTGAGCACTGATGTTGTTTTATGTTCAGCTGAGATAGAAAATGCATCCATCACACTTCAGAGAGCCTCTAAAGACTTCACACTGTGCTGCTCGTGCTGGTGGATTTTGTTTCTGATAAAATATGCGCCACACTTGTTGAATAAACAGGAAAGTAAATACTGTGTGTTTGTGTTGGCAGGAGGTTGGAAGGATATCCATTGAAATGAACGGCACTTTGGAGGATCAGCTGACCAGCCTGAAGGACTATCAGGACACCATCATTTCTTACCAGCCCGAAATTAACACGCTGGAGGGAGACCACCAGCTCATCCAGGAGGCCCTCATCTTCGACAACCAGTACACTTCTTACACAATGGAGGTAATGCACAGCTCTGAAACTACGTGAATAAATCCTGACAGTCTTCACCACCGTGCTCTTACATGGTGTTTTTGTGCATTTTTACTCGTAGAGCTCTTAGACCTCTATTCTACTGCCTAAAATCATAGTTCACAGGTTCAGTAAAGTTAATAAAGAGGGAAGAACCTATTTTGGGTTTTTTAGTTTTACCTACATGTTGGACAAAAGCATTTAGTTACTGAAAGCTCTGTTTCTGTCAACATACACATGCAATGAATCTTTTGTCTTCTCTGAAACAGACTGTGTAACACTTTCCTTTTAAACTCCCTCCGTCCCTGCAGCACCTCCGTGTGGGCTGGGAGCAGCTGCTGACCACCATCGCCAGAACCATCAACGAGGTCGAGAACCAGATCCTGACACGTGACGCCAAGGGCATCAGCCAGGAGCAGCTCTTCGAGTACCGCGCCTCCTTCAACCACTTTGACAAGGTCAGGGGCCCGAGCTCTGGGCTCACGGCTGCTTTATTACACCGCTGTTGTCCTTTTCATGCCGACGTTGTCACAGTGTTAAAGCGGCTGTCAGGAGGATCAGTACTTGGGTTGGGAGCTAAGCAGAATTTTGTTTTTCTTGATTGTATTGTTGAAAATGTTTACAGCTGGTAATCACCAATGTCTTTGTTGTACTTTTTTAAAAATAGCTTTTGTTTTCCTTCAATAGAAAAGGTAAGAATATACAAGCAGACAGTTCTTTAAGCCTTTTACTGATACTTGGTTTGTTTAAGATCTTTACATGGTCGTCTCATCGTGGTGCTGTCATCCTGTAACAAACATAAATCTATAAAGATCGCTCTTTCTTCCTTATATTGTGTTATTTTGGATAAGAAAAACAAAAGAAAATGAAATAAAACATGCTAATGATTAACCATCACGACCACAACCAGAGGAAAATACCATCTTTAGCTCTCAACCCAAATACTTGTTACTCACGATGTATGTAGCCGTGTTGTCTGAACAGTTGTGTCTTCAGCTGTTTGTGTATTAACATGTAACATGACTGAATGTTTAGACCTTACAAGGGGGTGAGAGAGGAACCAGACGTGTGAGTATTCATCCTGGTGTTTTTACACAGGCGAGCACGTGTTGGGAACACACACTGTGTTAGCTGTTAGCAGAGCAGCGAGTGTATCAGTGTCTGCAGACGTGCTGGTGATGTTGGTTTGTCACCACAGATCCATCAGAGAAGGTGTTATCTGAAGGTCAAATGACAGATAATAAATGCAGTATTTGTTGTTGTTGTTGTAGGTTGTGTTTTCATGCAGATACTTTCATACTGATCAGAATATTAATTTAACTTTCTTGTTCATGTCAGTCAGAACATTTTATTTGTAGTTCAGCTCCATCTGTCTGCAGAACTGGTGCTAGAATATGTCACCGAACGTCTGTGTGTTGTGGTCGCTGTCAAACCTCTCGGACCTCACAAGGATCAGACGGACGGCACCGTCATTCACCATCTCACACCACTGTGTGTGTGTGTCACTGTGTGTGTCACTGTTTCATGGTGGTTCATAAACACTCTGCCACTCGTCCCTGTGGTCACTCACCCGTCCGACTGTGTGTGTTCACTCAGAAGTCTTGTTGTCACATCGGTGTGTTTGAGCACACAACACATCTAATGTTCTTCTACAACACAGGAACCGTTAAATATCTCAGAACCACCATCTCCACATGTTACTAACATCTTACAATATTCAACACGCTGAATTCTCTGTTACATATTCTGAGATCGATAACATGAAATTTACAATTTTTAGTAAGGCTGCGATCACAGCGATCATTTCCATTTTGGATTAATCTGCTGATTATTTTTGCAATTAGTCATTTGGTCTATAAAATGTCCCAAATCATTATTGGTGGTAGCTGCTCAGGCCTGTGAGAGCTGACCAATCAGAGCAGGCTAAGCTTTCGCGAAACGGAGGGAGGCCTTAAAGAGACAGACACTAAAACTAACAACTCCTAAATATGAACATAATACGACCTTTAATTGATTTTAAAAATAATTGGCCATTAAGTTTATTTGAGTCAATGAATCAACTGAATGTAGCGTAACATTTATATACAACTCTTATTAATCAGAAAGCCTTTTAGTGTTAACACACATTTTCAGTGTAATTCTTCTTGTTTCGTTTACGTTTTAATGCATTTTCATAAATAACTGAAGATGTGTTGCCTCAGACACATGTATGTGTTGAAAAAGTGACAGGTTGTTTGTGTGTGTAGGGTCCATCATGGGTCCATCATGGCCGCCTGCTGAGTTGTGTGTGTTGACATTGTCTAAACATCCATGAATGTCTGTCCCTCCATCCTCCATGTCCTCATCCTCTCCTTGCATGCTGTGGATCACACGGTCACCCTCCACCACCACCACCATCATCCCTGTGTTGCGACTGGTTCATCCTCATGACGTGGCGCTCTGTCATTGGGTGTTTGGCCGATCTCAGGACCACAGCGGGGCCCTGCAGGCCGAGGAGTTCAAGGCCTGTTTGATCAGTCTGGGCTACGATGTGGAGAACGACAAGCAGGTAGGAGCTCCAGGACGGAGGAGAAGAGGTGGTGTGTGTCAGGCCTGTGAGCAGGAGAGCAGAGGAGATCACTGCCAGTAAACTAACTAAACTAAAGTTATGTAGTTGATTAATCCCTTAAATGTTTGATGCAGAAAATATCTTATCTTTTTAAACTTCCAGTGTGGGGTGCCAAAGTCAGACATACACTATAGTATCTATAGTAATAGTATAAATGACTTCTTTAATTGTTAATTAACAGAAATGTGACTCAAGCAAGTCCAAAGTCATTTGTTGTCGGGCAACTCAAATAAAGTCAAGCCGAGTCTCGCGTCAAGTCACTTTTCCCCCCAAGAAACTTCAGTCTCAACAAAAAATAAACACGTATTTCTTCATTTCTTCTCATCTAAAACAAAGAAATTCCCTCCCCATCACTATTAAACTGTGAAATACAGCCGGACTAAAATAAACTAAATTGAAAACAGACGAGTCATTTAATTTGTTATGTCTCCAGTCAAGTCACAAAGTTTTAGCTTTCATACACAGAAACACGACGTCAGCAACATCATACATGAAGGAAAAGTAGAAATACAACGACGAGAGAGAGAGATTGTCTCCCAGCGTGGGAGTTTGAACACACCACTGTCCGATACAGCTGCAGTTCAGATAATGTTATAAAACCTGTGCAGTGATCCGTCAGCTGTCCTGCTCTGAGGTTCTGATGAGCTCCTGGGTCAGACAGGGTTCAGTCCGTCAGCATGGAGGCACTGAGATGTAGCGCCTCTGTTTGTCCACCGGGGGTCTCTGTTGCTTTGTGCTGCTTCACCTCGACCGGCTCCCTCTCACTCTCTGAGCAGACCACGCCCTCGTCCGTCTGTCCGTCTGTCCGTCTGTCTGTCTGTCCGTCCGTCCGTCTGTCTGTCTGTTTGTTTGTCAAAGGTTTTTCTTTGTTCCGAGACTTTTCGCTGTTAACTGTTTGTGCTTTTTTTTTTCACCTCCCTGAACATTACTCTCTTTATTTCTGTCCATCACTCCTTCCTTTCCCACTTCTTATCTTTTCATCCTCTCCTCCTCCTCCTCCTCCTCTCTGTCACTTGTATCTGACTCTTGTGTCTACTCACCCCTCCCTCCCTCCCGCCTCCTCCTCCCCCCTGGCCTTTGCTGTGCTGTGGCCCACAGAAGCGATCAGGACAGATGGTCTCAGATGATTTCCGGGCACTACTCATTTCTACAGGAAACAGCCTGGTACTGCTGCTGCTGCTGCTGCTGCTGCTGCATGATGCTCTCTCAGGGTGTCTGCAGGTCCAACAATATTACAATGTTTGCCAAATATAAAGCCCTGAAAGAGTTTTATAAGACAGAGTTTTGACACCATGTTTAAATAAATGTACTTTTTGTTTGAGTTATACGTTTATTTTGGTTTCAGTACAATAAAGGCCTGTCAGGATAAATACTTTTTGTTGGAAGATATCTTGTCCCAGTCCACCAAATTGCATTAACGACATTTAATGCCACTGATGAAATAAAACCATCATAGTACACCTTTTAAATTGAACTTTAAATTTTTATATAGTCAGGAATTGGATTATGATTGAAAAAGAAAAACATCCACCCAAGTCGCTAGTGTTTCTTCTGATGTAAACGAGGGGCAATATCGAGGTCAGCAAAAATGATGGAGGTCATGTACATACATCATTGAGTTCATAAGATATTTACCATAAGATAACATGATTATCATGACAGGCCTCAGTAAATATAAAGTCTTAACTCTGACCTGAGACCTGCAGACACCCTGCTCTCCTCCTGATCCTCCCTGCTCGTCTTATTTCGTCACCACTGTGTCGCTTTTTGTTTCTTGCTGAACTTCTGAAGGAAAATATCGACTTTTCATGTAAAACCATCCAATTAGATTGAATTCTTTGTCGTCTGTCTCCCATCGATGTTAACCAGTGATCGTGTCGTGTGTCTCTGCATGTGTCCCAGTGTGAAATATAAAATTTTAGGACCAGCTCGGTCTGTATCGTGGTGGTCCTGATGTTTTACACGCTGACAGTACTGTATGTCACATTTAGTCTGTGTCTTAAGTTTCTAACTACAAATCCCAGTCTCTCCCGGGTTAACCTGTTGTTTTATCGGTTGCCAGGGCGACACAGAGTTTGCTCGCATCATGAGCATCGTAGATCCAAACGGCAGCGGCGCCGTCACCTTCCAGGCCTTCATCGACTATATGTCCAGGGAAACGACCGACACGGACACGGCAGACCAGGTCATCGCCTCCTTCAAGATCCTGGCCGCTGATAAGGTCAGTGTGTGTCAAAAAAATACAACCGGACACCTTCTGAATTCAATTTTCTCTTTTACTGAACTAAGAAGGGCTTGATCGCCTCGTTAACTCATCGTAAAACACACTTCATTCAAACTCAACAAACCTTTAATGCGATTAATGTACATCAGACACCGCTCACTGACCCTTCCTCTCTGTTTCCATCAGAACTTCATCACGGCCGACGAGCTGAGGAGGGAGCTCCCCCCCGACCAGGCGGAGTACTGCATCGCCCGCATGGCGCCCTACACGGGGCCCGACGGCACCCCAGGAGCCCTCGACTACATGTCCTTCTCCACCGCCCTGTACGGAGAGAGCGACCTGTAGAAGGAGGCGAGAGGAAGAGGAGGGCTGGACAGACAAGGGAGGGAGAGGAGGAAGAGGGGAGGGGAGGTAGAGCGTTCTTCTGTGTGCAGAGCAGGAGATGCCAGGAAATCGAGCGTTTGGAGGGATTTGAGTGGTGGTTGTGAGGTTGCCCCTGCGTGTGCCGGTTTAGAAATGATCAGAAATGTTTTAAGACTGAGCTTGTTGATTGAACTGTAGTTAGGTTTTGGCCTCCGCCGAATATTTTCAGCTCCGTCGCGTCGTTAAAAAAACAGATCGAGAGTTATCGAGCTCAATTTGTCGTGAACAGGCATATCCAGGGGGACAGTTGCTCTGTAGTGTGGGTCCTTAGCTTCACCCTCTCTGCCTTTGTGGGGGTCAAACAGGGGAGGGACGGGGGGTTAGGACTGGGGGGGGGGGGGGGGGGGACACAAGCTAATCTGATACTTATGCTAATTTTTGTTTATTTTATTATAATTTTTTCTTCTTGCCAGAGGGGTCGGGGCGTAAGAGCGCGGGGGGGCGAGGGCGGTGCGGGGTTTGACGTGGCGACTGGCGAGGTTTGTGTATTAGATCCTAGAGAGATATATGCTGCGGGGTCAGGAGGGCGGGGAGGGGGGCGGGGGTGTTGACCAACCAGACATAAAAATGACATATTTACCCATAATTCCCATGTTGCTGGATAAGGTGACCTGTCTAACCTCAGCTCTTTTCCTCCTCCTGTCTTTATTTCTTTTATTATTTTTTGTTTATTTTCCGGAGCAGGTGGGTGGCGGGGGACGGGTGGGGGACGGTGGTCGGTGCGGGGTTGGGAGGGCGGGACCCAGCGCTGTACATACTTATTTTTTTCAGTGCGAAGAATGACACACACACGGTCCCAGTCGTTGAGAATAATCGATCACAGGCTTTCCAGTAGGAGCAAAGTAGAGTGAGATTTATTAAAAAATGAAAAGACAAAACACAGAAATTTAAAAAAGCCAATGATAGTGACGCAGAGAGCAGTTTCACCAGTGGATAGGTTTGAGCTTCCAGACGTTATTTCAGGTTTTGTTTTTTGTTTTTCTTTTTTTCTTTTAGCAACCGATGGAAAAAAGTTAGTAGCCTTAAAGCTGAGGCTCGTGTACCTAAAGGCCTTCTCCTGTATAAATCCCATGACCATAATCATCAACAAATATGTACTTACGTGAAAATATTCTCCTCCTGGGGCGGGCATCTGGTGCTTATTTAAATACAAGAACTATACATTTATATGATAGACTGTAGTAGTAAAAGTTAGTCCAGTTTTATATACCAGAAATCACGCACACACATACAGAAATATATTAAACGTCATGTCATGGATGCATCTGATTGGCTGAATGAAGGTTCTCGCACTTCCTGGATTTTTTAGGGTTACCTCGGTAACTCGCAGTGGACAGAGACCACCCCCCCCCCCCCACGAGATTTTTGGAAATAAAATAAAATGAACGTGCCTGTTGGTGGCTGCAGCCCTGTCCCTCTCTCTCTCTCTTACTGTCTCCCTACCTCACTCTCCCACGTCCTCCTCCCCCCTTCTCTCCGCCCTCCTCACCTTCCTGTTCGTCTCCGAAGAAAAGGGAAAGGAAATTTACTGCAAGGAAGGAGGGAGGGGAAACACCGGGGAGGCGTCTTTATGTAAACATTCCATTATGTGCAAATAAAAAAAGATATTTTCAAAAAAAAAAACAAAAAAAAAAAGGAAATTGTTCTGTAAAAAGAAAAAAATACTATGCAATCATAATGTGTCGAATATCTGAGATCTGGAGGACGTCGTGGGCATCAATCAGAAAGTTCCCGTCTAAATTAACAGATTCTCTCGTTTGTCTGTTAGAGGGAGAGGAGGGGGGAGACAGGGGGGGAGGCACAGACGGGGAAGGAGCGGAGAAGAAGAAAAGACTTGGACCAAAAGCTTCTTTCTTTTTTTCTTTTTCTTTCTCTTTTTTTCCTGCGAGGTCGGAGAGAGAAATGAACTCTGGAATTGTGATTTTCCTTTTTTTGTACTCTTTAATATCAAACCTTATCTGCTGTACTGGAAACTGCAAACGCCTTCTGTCTCTAATGATAAGTGAGTTTCACAAAGCACACATAAAAGTTTCCTTACAAAATACCTCCACTCGTCTGTGTGTCTTTATTCCTCCTGTGTGTGTGTCTGTGTGTACTGTTCAAGTGTGAGAAGCCTGCAGACTGCCGGCTGAACCTGATTAATATTATTATATATTATTATTATTATTAAGTGTCATGGTACCATAACAGGATTATAAAAATAATTTTGGGGCTTTTACATGAAAACAGCTTGAAATGAATTATTTTGATAATTTGATTGAATTGAAACAGTAAGTGTGTTTAGAGTAGGGATGTTAATCATTAATCGATTCATCGCTGCTAAGAATTAAACTGATTAAAAATGTCTTAATCGACAATCAAAGACGAGCACAGATACATCAAAAAGGATCTTAAAATAACAGGTTACAGATATTTTCTTTTCAAATATATCCAGTTAAAACACAAAATACTGGTGTGAGAAAATGTATTAATGGAAATACAAGTAATCTGTCATTTAAAAAATACAAAAAGACATTTGACAAACTATATTATCACATTTTAGCCATTAGTGGCTTCATATGTTGGATTTTGTTGCCAGTTGTTGAACAGTGACAGACAGAAGCTCTGTAATTATAATGAAGTCATGATTTTGTGTTATTCAGTACATCACTCAGGTAACTTTATCTGTTCTTTATCTCCTCATGTAGCCGACTGATTTTACATCAAACACAGATCATGTCAGTGGGAAAAACAATTCATGTTATTATTGATTAATCGATCGATTGTTCAGGCAGCCGACTATCGAGTTAAAGAAATTACTTATTACTTAAATGACTAATTCCCTAGTTTAGAAGAACCTTCACACCTCTGTTGGACACATGGAAGATTGTGTCTGTAATCCAGAACTTCACTTTTATTTAATTATGAAATATAAAGTAAAGCTTTGAGTAATAAAATAAAGTATGTGTCTGGTTAATATTCCATATGCAGTACAATTCTGTCAGCACAATAAAAATGAATAAACATGGTCACGTTTCAACATCTTCTGCCTCGTAGGTGACGATATTAAGACTGTTGGTATAAAAAGTGAGTGAAGATAACTGGACCTGTCAGATTGTGTGAGCTCGAGTAAACAATTACTCAGGTGAAGTCTCATCCTCCTGAAGTATGTCAGTACAGTGTGTAAATATAGTAGCCCAGGAGGTAGAGCAGGTCATCCAGGTCGCTGGTTCGAGTCCCCGGTTCCTTCAGCAAGATACTGAACCCCAAAATGCTCCTGGCACCTTGACGGGAGCCTCAGCCATCAGTGTGTGAATGTGTTGTTGTAGTTGTTGTTGTTGTTGTTGTTGACGACTCTCAGTGTTTCAGGCTCCAGGTGAGACAGTCCCTTCACCGTTCACAGTGTGACTCTCAGGTGAGCCTGTGAGCAGCAGACCTGCTGCTGGTTCCACCTCGTGGATTTTATGATCCGGTTCTGGGCGCGAGGGGCGGAAATGGGCTGTCCCTGCTGGAGAGTGGAGGGTCTGATGTGCGCGTGCAGCAGCAGCAGCGTCACTCGGAGCAGCTTTACGCGCGCTGGCAGCTCGAGCCCTGTGGATAAGATGAGCAGCTGAGCTGAAGGAGAGGAGCCTCGGTGCTGACTGTCTCTGTCCAGACCTTCATCATCATCATCATCATCATCATCATCATCATCAACTACAGCCTGGCTGTCGCCGCTCCGCGCGCACTGCGGCGCTGTGAATCCTGGGAACAACAGGCAGCTCGGGGCGCGCGGCCTGTCTCTTCTGGTCCGCTGTGGCGGGAACGATGCTCGCGCTCACCTTCACCTGCCGCGCGCTGCTCGTCTTCCTGCTGTCGGAGTGGGTTCAGACCGACAGGACGGCGGTAAGACCCGGACCCAGAGTCCCTGAGAGCCAGACCCGTTGATACAGAACTCATGAGGCTGAGCTGAGCTGCGTGCGCACTACAGGTGTTCAGAGAGGCTCACCTGAGCTTCAGTCTCAGTAAAACAGGAAAATATTCAAGTCCAGCTGATTTAAACTGGACCAGTTTAAGTCAGTGTTCGTGTGCTGGTCTGTAAAAGACTTTAATTAGTTTATTTTAGGATTTGGTTGCTTCACCTGAGGGACATATCCTCAGGTGATCAGCAGGCCTTTATGAAGGATGTAATCTCACACACAGTTCCCGTTGGACTGAGTGTCTTGTAGAAGGCCAGGCCTAAAGATTATTGGCTTGTAATGAACTAATTGGTTAAATGCAGTGCTTGGAGCCAAAAGCCCAAAGTGCACATGAGCTTAGCTGTGTCAGAACCACTTCTGTTGTAAAATTGAACTTTCAACTCTCACTGAGAATATCTGCAGTATTTTCTCTTGTTTAAAGGTCACGTGTGCAGGATTTAGGAGGTTTTAGGTGCAGAACAGGTATAAAATGTTCATAATTATGTTTTCATCCGTGTGTAAAGCTCTGAAACTGAGAATCTTTGTGTTCCCGTCACCTTAAAATGAGCCTTTTATCTGCAGACGGAGCGGTCCCGCTCCGTCTGCAGATAAAAGGCTCATTTTAAGTGTTTGGTTCGACCAGACTAACCAAGCTGAGGTAAACAGCACATTGTCTACAGTTCTGATCCATAAAGTCCATCATCAAGCCAGACAAATTCAGCTGAGTGGAAACAAAGCAAAGTGTGAAGCTTTCCATCCTCCTGATACAGTCAGTCTCTCAGCAGCACCACACCTTTCACTTTCACTCACTGTGGATAACATTCAACTCTCAGCTTGTTAGCAGTAATAAAGTGTGTGTGTGTGTGTGTGTGTGTGTGTGTGTGTGTGTGTGTGTGTGTGTTTAATCTACTGTATGTAATTGGCTTTCTGTTTAGGCCCCACAGTGAATAACTGCTGCACCACAGCGACTCCAAATTGCAATTTTTATCATATTGTTTGTAATTAGTTTAGTCGACCTGAACAGACGAGACGACACAAAACCTAAAAACTGCTCCGTGTTATTTCTGCTATTATAGATTAATGTTGTCTATAGTGTGTGTGTGTGTGTGTGTGTGTGTGTGTGTGTGTGTGTGTGTGAGCTCCCCGGAGGGCGGCAGGGTAACACCAGCCAGCGAGACCAAAACATTAAACCCACACACACTGCTGCCAGGCAAATATTTAACCTGCTACTTAGGGGACACAGGTGTGTGTGTGTGTGTGTGTGTGTGTGTGTGTGTTAGTTAGAGAAAGTAAGTAAGCCGATAATATATTTGAACAGTATTAAGATATGTTAAGGTCTGAGACTCCAGCAGAATATGAAGTGGTAACGTGGGTTCATAATAAATAAGAAACGTTTACCTGGTTATGAAACTGTAGTAAGCCTGCAGTAGCTCTAGACGTCTGTCACCGGGTCGGATTGTGAGAATTAGTCTCACTGCTGGTTTATAACGGAACGGTTTATGTCGGACTTGCAGCCGAGATATAACTCGCTTTTCTTCTTATTGTGGAGACATAAATGTTGGTAACTTCAGCTCTTCATCATGCAAACAGCTGTTTACAAAAGTAAACCCACACGACAGTCAGATTACCACAGGGTACTGCTCCTAAAGAGGTTAGCGTAGCTGCTGCTGTAGCATCAGAAGAGCAAAGAACAGCACTGAAGGCTTTTGTTTTCTGGCTTTGATAAGAGTTTGATTTACCGACCGGCTCCGCTGGTGGCAGCGCCCTCCGACTGTTGAACTGATTGGTTGGAGTTAGTCTGTGAGAGCGATTGATAGATGGATGGTTCTTCTAATCAGCTGCCAAGTACTTGTTGAAAGTGGCTTCCCTTTTCCAAACTGTTTCTGAGGGAAACTTCCCAGATCGTCTCTGTTACAAACTATCTGGCACGTCAGGTTATTGAACAGAGACCAGCCAGGAGACCAAATGGGTCTAAATTAAATCTCATGTTTCAAGTCTCTACAAGTTGACGTTCTTACTGTACTCGAATGAACTGAATGTTCTCAAAACAATCTGAAAACTGAGCATGAAAATGTTACAGAACTGCTCCTTTACACACTGAGCAGCACAGACACACTCTGAACCTGCAGGGAAACTGTGTGTGTGTGTGTGTGTGTGTGTGTGTGTGTGTGTGTGTGTGTGTGTGTGTGTGTGTTTCTGTCTCCAGTCTCATCATATGTCATCAGAGCTGAAGGGTGTGTGTAGGTGATGTTTGTAAACACAAACACACACACACTTTTGAATCACCTGAGACGTCAAACATGTCATCATCATCCCACCGACCGTGTGTGTGTGTGTGTGTGTGTGTGTGTGTGTGTGTGTGTGTGTGTGTGTGTGTGTGTGTGTGTGTGTGTGTGTGTTAATGGTCGGTTTGGACAGATTAATGGCAGAGAGAGAAAACGCTGCGTTCACAGGCGAGCGTTTCACTGCAGTGAGCTCCGGTCCGACAGCACAGGCAGCTTGTTCAGGAGCTGGGCCCGGCCCGGGTGTCAACAGAACTTTCAGCAGCATCAGCGAGTCAAAACTTTCACGTTTCACTAAAACTCTGGAGATGAGTTTTTAATGTTTTCCTACAGCGGCCGCTCAGGAATGTGTGAGGCGGGAGGAGACAGTGGTGGCTTGTTCTCACTTTCTCTGCTGGCCGCTCACTTCCTCTCTCTCTCTCACACACACACACACACACACACACACACACACACACACACTCGTGGCTTGTACAGTTTGAGTTTTACAGTCCTAAAACACTGCTGCTAATTGTTTTAACACTGAGGATATTGTAGTTGCTGTGGTTCTACCTGACTGACAGGAAATCCAGTCTGCCCAACACTTTGCACCTGGACCCCTGCCCCCTCCACTCCTCCACTCCTCCACTCCTCCCTTCATCCCTCCATCCCTCTATTTCTGCAAACATTCGCTTTCATTAATTGGACCCAGACTTTCATTCCTTTCTCCGTTCTCTCTGGACGCCTTCCTTAGTCCACTAATCACTTTATTCCCTCAGATTTGCTCTGAGCTTTGTCCGACACTTCCTTCATACCTCTGTTCCTCCACTGCTCCCATCCTTCCTTCCCTTTTCTCCTCTGTCCTTATATCACTCCACCCATCCTCCTCTCTTTGTTATTATTAGCACCCCGTCTCCCCGAACTCAACTTCCTTCTTCTATTTTTACCATTTTTCTCCCCGTTCCTCCCTTCATTCATATTTTCCTTCCTGTACTCAGTTCCTCCCATGTGTCTGTCCAGTCGCCAGAATAAAATGTTGGCATTTTAAGTTCCTGCAGGTTCCTGCACATGTGCCGTATCAGCATTTTTTTTTACAATATGTGTCAAATCACCTTCATGTTGCATGTCTACGAGCTGACTGTCGTACTGGGAGATGGAGGTGATGCTGGTGGTGTTACAGCTGGACACCACCACCAGTGTTTCAATGTTAAGAAGTGTGAAACCACTTTAACAACCCTGAAGTGTTTTTCTGCCTGAAACCAGCTCAGCTGTGTCACAATATAAAGTTTCTATATGCAGAAATGTGAAGTTTCAACATGTCTGTGGTTTGCAGAAACCTCCTTCACTCCTCCACCTTCATGAGTCCCCACTTCTTCCCTCCATTCTCCTTATTTTCCACACTCGCCTCCAGACTTGCTTTTATTCTCTCATTTCTCACCTCCATCCCTTCATCCATTCCTCCCCTCATTTCCTCTTTCTACTTCTCCCTCTCTTCCCCACTTCATACTTTCCTTCCTCTTCTGTTCCCCTCGCTTTTCCACCGTCTCTACTTGTTTTTTCACTTTCTTTTCCTTCATAGTTTAACGTTTATGCTCAAATCCAACAGGACACAACTAGACAACAGTCATGTGAGAGATCTTCATGTTTACACTGAAGACGAGAGGAGGATTTTTAAGTGTTAGTAGTCAGAAACAAGGTCACCGTCAGCTGTTTGTTGAGTTTGGGCTGCTCTCATGGGGTTCACTGAGGGGTAGAGATTATTCTGTGCTTTGTTTGGACCAGCTGCAGTTTCTCAGACTTTAGCTAAGCTCTACTCTTCATGCACTGTTTCACTTTCCTTCCTCTAATCCTCCTCCCCCTCCTCCTCGTCCTCGTCCTCCTCCTCCCCCTCCTCCTCGTCCTCGTCCTCCTCCTCCTCCCTCCATCACTTCCTTTGTTTCAGGACATCTTTCCAAGAGGGCAAACTTGTACTTTGTTTTTCTTGTCACAGAATGAACATCGTCATATCGCACAGCCTGAACTGAAGCTAGTTAAACTGAACTGAGTTGTGTTTATAATTCGGTCGATCTCTGCGGTCGATATAAGTTAATGTGTTGACTTTAGACACACAGGGGTTCATTCACCAGTAAATCATGTCAACACTGTCAGAGAGAGAGAGAGGGGAGGCTGATGGACAAAGAGGCACTGATGAAAAGTCAGAAGGTGGGGCCACTGTGTGTGTGTGTGTGTGTGTGTGTGTGTGTGAGCGTGTGTGTGTCAGTGTGACGAATCTGGTGTGTGTTTTGGAGACGTGTGAAGTTGTGTGAGATCCTGAGCTGTGAGTGTTGTCGACGCCCGAGAGGAGCATGTGTGAGTCGCTCACATCATCACAGCCAGACTCCTGCAGTGCTTTTTAAAAACTGCATCAGAGGCTGCTGTTTACATTTTGTTTATCATGTTTGGATTTAGCATCTGCACAAAAAAAGATGTGTACGGTGTCCTGGAAGGGACGAGTTAAAATAAAGACGAACTCAGTGACTGCTTGGTTTGTTTCTCACACATTTCGAGAGAAAGTCTCTTAACGAGCCCGGTGTTGGTCTGGTTTGAGTTAGAGTGGCGTTCATCCAGTCAGGTGCAGCCAGGAGTGTTTGTGCGGTCAAAGGAGGGTGATGGCAAAGCGTCCAATGCTGCGAGCCCTCAAGTCCAAAAACACTCCTGTGGACATGAACCCTGACCCTCTGTGTCTCTGACACTGCGGAGGTACCCAGTGAACTGGAGTGGAGCTGTATCCTCCCTCACTAACAGCCGGGTCAGAACTTCTTTTACCTTTAATTCACTGAATCTCAAAGTATGATTGAGTTCGTCAGCTCGTAAAAGAGGACACAGCAGCGTAGACTTTAAAAAGCTGCTGGCAGAGTGTCAGGTTCATAAACCTGTTGGGAAGGAAACATGTTTCCACTGGCTGCTCACAGCTTTTATAGACTTCTTCCAAAATATTTTACTGTCAGTGATCCGTTTTACATTCGTGTAAAAGTTTCTATTTAGCTTGAAAAAAGTTTTCCTGTCAGGCACATAGCCAATCGCCCTCCTCCTCCTCCTCCTCGCCCTCCTCCTCCTCCCCCTTCTCACTAGTTTGCTAATTTAAAGCTCTCAGGTGAGCTGACAGGTGACGGGAGACCCACAGACTTCTTCACTCTCTCTGTTCCTGAGCTCAGCCATCCTGAAATGTTTGCATGTGTCAGACTTGTTGGCTGTTGTGACACTCGTTTCCTCACCCTCTTTCATTCTGCCTCTTCCCTTGTTCTCTTCCTTCCTTGCTCATCGCAGTTTTTCCAGGCGTGACATTGAAAGCCTGACAGAGCATCCGTCATGGACAGCCTGTAAAATGCCTCTCGGTGTATCTCTTCTCACCACCTGCGGTGCTGGACAGTTTTATTTATGCACAGCCTCAGTCAGCTGTCAGCAACCAGTCGAAACTTTAGACTGATGCACTTCTGTGTGTCATGGTGGGTGGAGGAGACGCACAGGAGGGAGGATGCCAGGTAGAGTTCGCTCTGTGCAGGCACACAAGTGGCAAAGTAGCAAACTGTGTGAAAGAGTGATGATCATTAACTGGACATGTCTCTCTAATAGCCTACAACACACCATTAGCTGTTATTTTCTAATCCTGTGTTTGTGTGTTTGCAGCCTTTCCTGACCACAGAGAACATGTGGCCTCGCGGTTGTGTCCTGGACTGCCAGAGGGGGCGCCACCGAGCTGTGTGCGGCAGCAACGGCAGGCTGTATAAATCACTGTGCGCCTTCCAGAGGGCACAATGCATCAACAAACAGCTCCGCCTCGCTCCACGGGCACACTGCTCAGGTACACACACCTCTCCATCACCAGCCTGATGACTGACCGCAGCAGCATTACCAGATTTTCAACCAGCACAGTCAGCAGAAAACAATACTGGCAGTTTCTGCAAACCACAGATTCGTTCACACGTCAAGTCTGGATTTTACTTTCAGATCCAAGTCAGTCTAAATGCCAGCTGGTCCGGACTCAGGCTCTGGAGGTCAACGGCCACAACAGCGGTGCCGTCTTTGTGCCAGAGTGCCATCTCGACGGTCACTTCCTGCCAGTGCAGTGTCACAACCAGACCGGGTACTGCTGGTGCTCCATGCCCGACGGCAAACCTGTCATCGGAACCTCGGTCCTGCACCTGATCCCCAACTGCACCGGTCAGATATACATATATATAAACAATATATCAGTATCTTTATACTGTATTTACACTAAGTGATCATCTGTTTGCACAGTTTGTGGATTAACAAACATTACAGAAAGTGATTGTAGATTTCTTTCACACTGTTTTCGTCTGTAATCTTAAACTCTTCTCGTCGTGGTAAATCCTGTAAACCTGTGTGAAGTTTAAAAATCCCCCGGTGATGATAATTAATCATCAGAATTAATGAGTTTATGATTTATTGATATTATAAATCTGCCTTAATTTCTCTAATGAGGACATTTAGTCTTCTGATGCCATTCAAGAAGATGTCGGACTAATATTTGTTACTTTAATTAGATCTGCATGAATTAATGTGTATTTATTCTGAAGTCTTGTTTCAATAAATCATCTCCGACAGATCTCATCACCAAGCTGGCTCAGATCACTGATGAAGACTCTGCTCCAGTCCAAGGTGAGGAAGATATTTCACTCGTTCTTCTCTCTGCAGTCACACATTGTTGCTGTGCTGTACGTCCCTGACCAGTCATCTCTGAATGCTTCTGGTTTTCAGTTCTTCCTGCCATTAAATTGGTCGTTTCTCTGCCAGACACACCTGCAGGAACTTGAACATTCACAGACGGCTGCACATGCCAACAATCCAAAAACGTTTCCCTCGGTTCTCCTCTCAGTCTCCACACGTCTCCTCCTCTCTCACGGCTGTTTCCTCCCTCGTTCTTCTTACTTTTACTCTCTTTTCTTCTGTTCCAGATGAAGTCGGTGAACCAGGTCCCACACTGGACCCCAGAGAACCTGCAGGTGACAAACTGAAACTGTCCAATAAGGACCATCTGTTGTTCACATGACAGACTTCAGTTACGTTGAGTGCCTCCATAAAGATGAGCTGAATATAACTGACAAAAGAGTTATCACCTGGATCTGCAGCTCCCCTCGACTTCACAGAGCTTTATAGAGCGTTTCAGCTCTTTGTTTATCTGTCCAGCCTCAGTCTCACAGTTTTGGTTCCCTCTGACTTCTCTCATTGTGTTTTCTGGCTGTGGCAGGCAGAATTAGAGACTAGCTGGTGAACATGATGGACCATTGAACACCTAAAGAAGCAGATGATTCCCTCTGGAGATAGTAGAGACCAGAACCAGAGCTAACAGAGTGAATACTGGACTTTGTTAGGTGGCCACAAACAGAACTCCAGATTAATATAAAGATATAAGACTCCCAGTGTTATATTTCTTTATCTCTCTTGTTTCCTCTCTCCCTCTCTCTTCTCTCCACGAGCCTTTAAAATGCCTTTAAACTCTCTCTGACTGTGAGCTTCTCTTGTGTAGAGCTGACACCTCTTCTGATCATTTCGTGTCGAATGGGCGGAGGAAACCGCTCAGTCAGACGACCCACCGGTAAGAGTCAGTGTGTGTGGAGATATACAGCATGTGTGTGTACATACACAGATCAGCCACGACATCGAAACAGCTGACTCATTACAGCGCAGTCTCCTGATGGGAAACCTCACTTGACGCGCAACAACCCGTCCTCGACCTTAGTAGTAATATTGTTGTGTGTGTGTGTGTGTGTGTACAGACAGTCCTCAGACATGTGAGAGTGAGCGAGCGTCGCTGCTCTCTGAGATGCTTTCAGCCAGGCAGGAGGAGCCTTTCATCCCAGAATGCACTGCAGACGGCCGCTACAGCCCGGTGCAGTGTTACGCTCCTACAGGTTACTGCTGGTGCGTCAGAGTGGACAGCGGCCGGCCGCTGCCGGGCACCTCGGCCAGGTAATCAATCCATCCATCAGTCGGTCAGTTATGAAGCTTCTTTCTGTCGTTCTTTCTTCTTCTCCTCCCCTCATTAGATATGACCGGTTTATAAAGGCACAGATATAATTATGCACCGACACACACAAGCAATTCATCTTAATCATTCAATGTTATACCAATTACTGCCTCCGTTCCCCAGGTGGGTCCATCTGAAGCAAACACACAGAACAAATGAGAACAAACCGCGGCTGGTCGGCTCTGTTCTCCAGGGGTTTTATCAGCGCTGTTGATGCTCAGCTGCTCACAAACTCCTGAGAGGAAACTGGTGGATGTTTTCATGTGATGGCGTGAAGGAAAAAAACTCCCCGAGGCCTAATAATGTTTAATCCTCCTGAAAAGCAGCGCGAACACTATCTTCTGCCGGTGACTGATTAGAAAGTGTTTCATTTCATCAGTCCGATGGAGCGGCAGGACGGCAACACCAAACACACAGGACGATGTGTTGCTGTACTGGTGTTGTAGTTTACAGAAAAGGAATAAAATATATTAAATAAAATGATTTCATGTCTATTAATATATCTGATTATTCTAGAAATAACTAATTAAAATTCAGTCTACCAGAATCCATGTGAACCGGACAGTTTGTTAGAAACACCTAAAACAAACACACCTTCATGAGGGTGACGATGTTTCATGTGTTCATTTATCGTCCTTTTCAGAAAATAACGCAGACGTTTTAAAAGCTGTGACATTTTGACTTTCAGTGTAATTTTGGTTCATTGACCTTTAGTTGCTCCTTCTGTCTCTTTGCAGGAATCGCATCCCAGACTGCACTGGGGCAGAGGACACACCTACAGACAGGAGGTACAGGGACAAACCTCTGCCAGGTGAATATCACTGTTTCTGTTACATGACTGAATAAAAAAAAAATGTGGTTTTAAATTTTCATCACAAATATTTCAAGAATTCTCTAAAATGTTTCAGAAAATATAAAATCCTCCACAGTGGACAGTTTACAGGACTGTAAACGCCTCATCTTGTTTACTTCAGTGGACACACAGACAGACAGACAGTCTCTGACATCCAGGGTCACAGTGTCCTCTCCTCTGTCCCCTCAGGCTGTCCCGGAGCTCGTAAGAAGCAGTTCCTCCAGAGTCTGGTCCGAGCTCTGCAGCTGGAAGCAGAGCATGCTGGGAGTCTGAGTCCCAACCAGTAAGTCTGTCCTTAATCTACTGTACTGTACACCACAGCAGGTGTAGGGATCAATGTGGTAGTGATTAAAGATCTCCTGTGAAGTCCCCACAGAAGGCTGCGTACAAATCACTACCTATTGACTGTAAACTGGATGAATTATTGATTGTTTAGTAACTATGGAGTACTGAATGAGGAGAAAGAAGTGATTTCAGGTACAACTCCAGTTGCCTTTAATTAGTGACTCATGACGAGGACACTAAATGCAGCTGGGCTTTAAACGGCTTTGAGAGATCGAACTCCCTCATGGTCACATGTGATAATTGGTTAGTTGGCACTGCTGCATGAGGAGAGCTGTGCAGAGCCGTCAGTCTCAAAAATGTCAGAATTAACAGTTCTGACGTTATGTCATTTCGACTATTTATGGTGTTGCAAAGATAAATACTGAAGCTAGCATGCTAACCAGTTAGCTCCGACCCGTCCCGGTCCAAAGCTCCTGTGCCAGCGGTGTAAAAACACCGACACCCAGTCCAGACTGCTAGCTGCACAGCTAACTGAGCTAACTAGCTAACAGCAGCCACAGTTAGCCGCATCCTTTCCTGTCAATTCTTCCTCTGTATAACAA
Organism: Pagrus major; assembly: GCF_040436345.1. Classification (NCBI taxonomy): domain Eukaryota; kingdom Metazoa; phylum Chordata; class Actinopteri; order Spariformes; family Sparidae; genus Pagrus; species Pagrus major. The sequence goes on along the minus strand of NC_133216.1, from coordinate 3,467,839 downwards.
TGAGGACAACACAACACTCCTTCAACCTGCAGAAATGGCTTCACACAAATGACGGTCTGAAGCTCCACAGGCTGAAAAGGTTCGAGCTAGATTCCACTAATTTTCTGTCACATGTTGGACTCAGAGCTGAGATTCTGCTCAGGATGCCAAATGAAAACCAATTTCACACTTCAGTGAGGAGCACAGACCTGATCAAGTATCTGATTAACCGATGGGAACTGTTGGAAGGAGAGAACAGACCATCTCCATCTGTTTCCCTGCTCTGTGTCTGCCAATCAACGCCTCCGCCCGTCACTACTTACCTCCATCTGCTTCTCTCACTTCATTCACAAACATCCTCACTTCTTCTTCGTGACTTCCCTTTTTCTCATTTTCACCAAACTGTGTCTCTATCTCGCTTTCTCAGCCAACTCCCAACATTACCATTTGCCAGAGGCTTCATTATGTCAGCCACACACACACACACACACACACAGCCCAGGTCTGAGGTTTCTCCCTGATACCTGTTTGCTGTTTAATGAAGTCCAGGTTTGTTTTGGTCTGATACAGAAAATTGAAGCTGTTATTTTTTGCCCGCTGTATAACTGATAAGAACCCAGGAGCCAGCTGGTAATGTTGTTTTTCAGGCAGGCTGCCGTGCCCTCGTGAAATTTGATATTTATCGAGTTCTGCAGCAATACACTGTGAAGAGAAGGAGTGGGTTATATTTGGTCAAGGTGCGAACACTCGGGAACACTCTGTCAGGAGCCACAGTAATCTGATTACAGGTGTCTGAAGATGCTCGACCTGTTGATGATGCCAGCTGGGGCGTTAAAAGTCAGTTAAACTGCTGACATGAGATCCTGATGTTTAGGTGTCATCAGGTTTGTGCTGAGAACAGTGAGTGTATTCTGATTCTGTCAGAAACATTATTGCCGGGTCTTGATTTACCTTTTGAATCCATCGTAACTGTTGTGAATCCACATTGTCTGCAGCTTTATGTAGACACAACTTAAACTGGTGTCACGTTGATCCTTCACCTCTCTGGTCCTGTCTCTTTCCACCAGGCCCTCAAACACTCCTCCCTCCAGCTCTCCATCTTCTAACACTCCGACTTCCACTGCTCCATCCTCCTCCTCGACTCTGGGCGTTGCTTCTCCTGCTGCTGCAGATTCGTCCAGGCCGGAGGAGGTGCTGCGGTGGCACTTCAGTCAGATGGACGTGGACTCCAGCGGGGTGCTGAGCGAACGCGAGGCTCGACCCCTCCGTCAGTTCCTGCGACGGAGGCTGAAGCCGCGACGGTGCGCCAAGAAGTTCGCTCAGTACTGCGACAGAGACGGAGACCGAGGGCTGACGCTGGAGGAGCTCAGGGTCTGTCTGGGCCTCTGAGGTGGGTCACAGCCAGGTGTGTGTGTGCAATATGAAAATACTGTATGTACATTTATTTTCTACTGTTTTCATGTTTTCCTCTTTAAAAATGAACAAATGAGGGTCCTGAACTTAAAAACAAGTCATAGCTGCACATCTTTAACCAAAGTTAGAAACCAACTTACACAATATTGGCAACGTTCAGAAAAAACAGCTTAATACGATCCATATATATATATATATATACATATATATATATATATATATATATATACATATATATATATATATATATATATATATATAATGCATCATCTGACTTTAAACCAGAGCCAAGACACAGTACAATAAAAGGTGGCAGGTTTCAGTATCTGTGTTGATCCCTGTGGTGTCGTTGAGCAGACAGCAGCGTGCACGCTGTGCATGTAGCACCTGCTCTGAGCCAATCAACCCGTTAACCTGATTGAGAACAGGTGCAGCAGCTGGCATGACTCCGCCTCCAGCTGGCGCTCAGAGCAAACCTGCTCAGGCTAAAGAAAACTCGTTTGTAATCCTGAAATCAGCCAAGATGAAAATGTTCCTGAACCGGTGTCCGAGCCGAGGCCGGTCGTGAGACAGTGTGACTGCTTTGACTGCTTCAAGATGTGTGAAATTACAAATCACAACAACAAAGTTACATATCGGTTACCCAAAACCAAGTCTGTAATGTTAGCAAGGCTGCAACTAACGACTATTTCATTGTCGATTAAGATCAACAAAAGATATTCAGTTTACCGTCACAGAGGAGGAAAGAAACCAGAATTTTACTCAGTTACTTACTCGACTTATTTTTACTTAAAAAGTTACAACAATTCAAAGTAAAATGGATTTATTCAGGTAAAACACATGTACCTCAAACTGTACTCATGTATAGAACTTGAGTAAAAGTACTTAGTTACTTTCTACCGCTGGCTGAGTGACAAAGTCAGTGACACACAGGTGGCGAGCTAAATGTGTGTATGAGTGTGTGTTTGTGCACATAAAATACTGTAGATGCTTCAGTGTGCACAGCTGTCTCACACTCGCTCTGGCTCAGATGAAAGCGTCTTTCTCTCTCAGGTTGTTGCTCCTGCAGCTCCCGGGAGAGTCGAGCGTTTCAGGCCGGCAGCCAGACAAATTACACCCACCGCTGTCTGAGTGTTTATGTACCTTTATGAAATCAAAACAAGAGTGGGCAGCCGTAAAATGGCCTGTTTGTCAGCGAGCAATCAGTCACAGCTCAGCCGTGACACCAACTCAGCGATCGGGCGGCTGCAGACGGCTGTGACAGCTGCAGGAGTGTGTGTCGGGATGTTATTATGAGTGTGTCGGTATTTAACCTGCCCTCGGACAAAGAGGCTTTTTCCACGTGAATATTTATGTCATGTACTGCCGACATGTACAAAACAAAACATCAGGTCTATACAGAGAGCTTACAGTGCAGCGCCTCACCGAACAGATCCTGCATGGAAAGACTTCATATACAGTGATCTATGAGGGGCAGTGGAGACATGAAGGAACGATGACGGAGAGCAGCAGCACGTTGTGTTTACGTTCATTAAAGGACGAACACAAACATGGTCATTAAAAAGCAATAAAACTACGAGGATTGCTTATAATTAATCCCTGCAGCGTTAAAAATCATCAACTCCAGTCGAGTTTGAGACTGACTCTTGTTTTATGTCACCAATTTGAAACAGCAACAAAAAGACATTTTAACATTCAGTCTCACTAGTTTGAAGAGTCACGAGGGGTGAGGTCAGCTGCAGTAAGATCGTGGTTCTGGTTAAAGTGGCGGTCAAATGATCCTGATTCGTCTGGTTTTCAGACTCACATGCTCAGTATACATCTAAAATGAGTAGCTTTACTTTCTCATCAAAGGTGCACAGAGGTTAACTTAACTTCAGCGTGAAGGTGAGACGAGGAGGAAGGAGGAAGATAAGACTCTCTGCAGAACATACAAACAGGGTCAGTCAGTGGGAGGACGAGTAGAGATAAAGTTGTCCAGGAGAGCAGGAATACGAAGGAGGCAGATAAAGAGGAAGGAGATAAATCACAGAGGAAGGAAAGAAAGGAGCTGAGGAGGATCTGCTGAGTCTGAATAAACGAGAGTTTAGATGTACTTTCTCCTCGTGTCGGGTTTTAATGTTTATATTTCCTCACTATTCATTTTCTCTCTTTCTGTCTTTGTTTTTCACCACAGAGAGCAACAAGACAGATCAGCCTGTTCTGTACTGAAGGCCGGCCGGTTTCCTCTCCTCCCACTTCACTGTCACCTCACAGGGGTCGATTTATTCTCCCATAATATCATAAAACATCACAAACTTTTCATCCAACACTGATTAAAAGACAAAATGTATTAAAAAAAACATCTCCCGGCTCTTCAGGACATTATTGATCCCGTTCTTATCAGTTTTGTCACCAGTGCCTCGCTCCTCTCACATGGAGTAAAGTCAGCTTCCGCTGGTATTATTATGTTTTAATACACGTATTTCTTTTCACACCTTCGACAGCATGACTTTTGCAAAGTCACTCCAAGACTCATCACTCCCGTCACTTTCCTCCTCTCATTAGGGTTAGGGTGAATCCTCCTTTCCTTTCCTTTATTAGTATCCTCTTTCCTTTGATCCCTGTCTTTCCTCTTGCTCATGATTCCTCCTTCCTTTGTCTTCACGTCTACTTCCTTACATCTTTTTGCTTCATCCCTTCCACCTTCTCTTAACTCTTTGCACCTTGGATGCCCCTTTTCTGTCTTCTGCCTTGGCTCCTACCTCCTCCTCCTCCTTCTCCTGTTGCCCGAATCCTCACTTCCTTCCTTTGTTGCATCTCTCCTTCATCTCTCTCGCTTCCTTTATTTGATCTGTCTTCACTCCTCAGTCCTCACTTGAACCCAAAGTCGTTCCGGTCCGCCACATTTCAGTTCGTCCCAGAGCTCTTAGTTGTGAGGAAAGAAAAGCTGCCTTCCTGTAAGACTTTCAGCTGAACACAGTGACGTATGAATACCCCTGCATCTGGCACATTTGAACAGGATTCAGGGGAAAGGACGTCTCATTACTCTGAAACACGTCCTCGTTTCCTCGCTCTTCCCATGGTTTCATTGCATCTCTCAATGCATCCTCGTTGGATCGGACTGAGACGGAGCCCGAACACACCCGGACAGTGCCCCAGTTTTTGTGGCACCGTTGGCACTAGTCTACTTGGAGGAGCTTTCCTTGCTGAGTTTGTCAGCAAGAGAAATCTCTCTGTTCAGTGAATCAAATCAGTGCACAGGAAGAGAAACGGACAGAGAGAGGGAAAACCCCTGAGCCTGTTGCTGTAGTACCCATGATTCACCTGTTCAGTGCAGGTTTTCACCAGCGCCATATGCAACTTTTTATCAGACATATTCTCTATTAGAAGAGGATTTATTAGGGATAATGGTGTGAAGATTATGTCCTGAGTCTTAGTCCGAGTTATTTCCTCTCACACCGGTCGTTTTGGTGTGTCGTTCCCTCAGATGTTCCCCGTTCTCTTTTCCAAACATCCTGAACTTCTTCCCTTCATCCAGCCTCTTGTGCTTCTTCTTTCTCTGCTTTCTACAATCATTGCTTCCCCATATTTTATGTACATATTACATATTCATTTTTATATTTATAGTGTATTTTAGACGATGTACGAGCACTTTGTTAGAGACTAAACTTTGCTGAACGTTTTTTATCGATGTTTGTAAACGTGATTTCAATAAAAATGATGCTGTCGTGACCTTTTCATAAATCTGAGCAGCCACACTGTGAGTATTGTTTGTCACTGTAATAATCAGTGGGTGTAAATAAATCGTTTGGTGTCACAGGAAGCTGCTGGTTGCCACAGCAACAGCTGCACTAATCGCCGCCTCACAGTAAACAAATCAGCAGATAAACAGGAAACAATGGAGGAGCAGCAGGTCTCATAACAGTCGAGTCAAAGTTATTTCCCAGGGTGCTTTAGCTCACGTCCGAGTTCATCACCGTGGCTGAATGTGATTGGACGGGACGTTAACGAGCCACTGAGGCTCCTAACAGCCGCTCAGTTAGGTGTCCAGAGTGATTTATCTTCTTCTGTGGTGTCCAGACGGAGCCTGGAGGTGTTTTCTATCAGGGTCTTCCTTCATAAAGCTTCAGTGATTGTTCCATCACATCTGCTTATCTGTTCCTGAAGGCTGGCCTGCAGAGGTCAAAGGGCAGCAGGTCTTTAGTGGCTCCAGATAAAAACCATCAAAACCAAACGATGTGAGCCCCATTATGCCACTCAGAGAAAACCCTTTAATTATGTAGTAATGTGAAACAGTTGCCAATAAATAACAGTCAAGTAAAATAGCAAAATCAATATAATGACAGGTTTTAGTAAGATAAGACTTTATTGATCCCTCACCGGGGAAATTCAGGAGCAGAATCACCTGGAAGTCTGAAGTGTTGTGTAATTACAGAGCAGAATAAAGAGCTGTGGTTGTAAGTATATGGGCCTTAACTGTTAAAGTACTAATGGAGCACACATGAAGGGTACGACAGGTGAAGTTATCATGTGGTGATCAGTGTTTTCATCCTGTCTACATATCTTGTATTTATGTACACAAAAAATACTTTATGTGTACATGAAACTAAAGATTATTTATTAGCTAATCCATCGAATATGTTTAAAATTAAAAGACTAATCATCGTTAAATGGCAAAAACAATTGTAAAAATTCTCCACGGTGACGTCTTCAAATCATTTGATCATGCTGAACTGCAGAAACTCAGTTTACAGTCGTATAAAATGAGAAAGAGAAGTGAGATTTTTTCACTATTACACAAGTTTTATGTTGATCAACTAACTGCTTTATGGCCTAATGACTCCAGCACTGTAACTGAGCTGGGGTTATATAAAGAAAAGGCCCAGAGGCTTCAAAACTTTGTGTTTTTGTTGAGATTTTGGGGTTGGAGCAGGATGTGAAACAGTATTTCAAGGACGTGTCATGTCTGCCAAGTCTGTGAGAAGCCTGATGAAACCGCTCCACCATATCTGCTGTATCTCATCCCAGCTGTATCTGTCGGTCCCCTCTAACTGTGGTTTCCTGAGGCCTTTTTGTCTGAATAAAATAATTGCTCCAAAAGATAAAAATGGTGAAATTTTTCTCATTTGGGTTTCCAGAAGTGACGCAGACCGTTCATGCATCAGTTCGTATCAGTCAGTCTGATTCTGTTCTGACTTTTAAGAAGTTTTGAAACTTCTCTGTCTCACAGTCTTCTGCCGTTCAGACATTACGTGACCAGACACACTGTGGATATGAGACCTGCAGACCTCAGAGTGTAACTAAGTACATGTACGTGGGTTCTGTACTTAAGTACTCGATACTTTTCAGTCTTTTCTGTCCATGCTACTTTCTACTCCATTACATTTCAGAGGGAAATATTGTACCTTTTACTCCACTACATTTATCTGAGAGTTACTAGTTACTTTGTAAGATTAATCAGTTGAAAGTCTTGTTTTAAACATTTTACGGTTCACATGACTTTTTATTGTGTTGTTAGTAATGTTGAGGTTCGGACTGTTGGTTGGACTAAACAAGCACTGTGAAGGTGTCACTTTGGGCTCTGGCTCGTAGTGACGACATTTCTCATTATTCTCAGAATTTTTTCAAACCAACTAATCATCGATTAATGGGTGAAATAATCAGCAGATTAATCCATAATAAAAATAATCATTATCTGCAGTCTTATTCAAAATAGTCCAACACAAGCTCCACCTTCAATCAGCCGTAACAGTAAAATCCTGCTTTTACATGAGTCATAATGATCTAATGATGTCATATATAATGAGTATAAGTGAGTAAAGCAGGCACAGAGGACTGAGTACTGTTACTTTACATTTTCCTGACTTTTATATTGTGACTGTTTCCAACCTTTTTACCTGATGACACCTGAAGATGCGATGAAGCAAAGTTCACCTGTCCTAACACACTGTGTCTGAGCTGTGAGCTGTGAGCTGGATCTAATATATAATAGAGTTTTGTATCCTCAGATGTATTGATCCCTCGAGGTTTCCTGACCTTCAGCACGGCCTGATAAACTCCAACCTGAGAGCTGGAGCTCATCTTTAAATCCAGTGTGAACCCATCTCCAGCTGACCACACCCTGTCCTCTCCACTGTCCACAGCTCCAGCATGTCTGTGACCAGCAGATGGCGCTGTGGCTCCAAGGCAACATGTGAGAGCAGCAGCACCACCAGCAGGCGAGGGAATCTCCTGCAGTCACACACACACACACACACACACACACACACACACACACACACACACACACACACTGTATGGCTCCCCAGACACACCCTAATAATACCAGCTGGAGCTGAACAGACGGGAAACGCTGCATGCTGATGATAGATCCCAACCAAAACACAGGTATAGATTTTATAAGATAGATAGATAGATAGATACTTCATTTATCCCGAGAGAAATTCAAGTGTCTAGTAGCATACAACATACAAAACATACATTACACATATATAATATATAAAATTAAAATTAACAGTAGCTACAGTAAACAGTGCAGATGGAAGTAAAACAGTGCCACAAACTGCTCACGAGGCCGGGGGCTTGATATAGACTTTGTAAATGACATGATATTGATATGAATTAAAGATGAGCTGCAGCATTTAAATGTAAAGGTTTATAATGGTTACTGTAGGTGGATGTTGCTGAGTGTGTGTGTGTGTGTGTGTGTGTGTGTGTGTCCCAGGGTGACACACTGAGAGTGAAGTGCTCCACTGAGCTCATGACTAACAACAGAAAATGGCCTGCAGGTCACACATGGGCATCAATCTGCCAAGAACTTCAGATCAGGAACACACACACACACACACACACACACACACACACACACACACACACACACACACACACTGAGCTTTCCCAGGACATTTGCATGCTGGGATTAATCTATAATTCATCCTGTAAAATCCATACTTGCCATTTTCCCCTCCCTGTATCTTCTGCTCAGAAGACCGCGGAGCCACGTGGTCGAGATGGAAACAGTAAAATCTATAAAATAAAAACATGCTGACTGCAGCAGCACATGAAACCACTGATGTGAAGAACACGCACATGGAGGTGCAGAGCAGTGTGAGCTTCAGTACAAGTTCATCAAGATTAAACTCAGACTCTCCTCTATGAAAACACGGTGAAGAAAAAATAAAAACGTTACGCTTTCCAGTAATTGTAAATCTGTGTCTTATAGATCCAAACATAAAAGTGCAGAACAGACAGGCTGTGAAGACAGAGGAAGAGGTATGGTGGCTGGAATGGGCCAATTCAGCGAGCAAATGTGGTGAAATAGCTGCTTTACAATGGGACAGGTGTTTATCGCCTTAATAAATGTTGTCAAGATACGTTTCTGCAAACCACAGATGTTTTGAAACTGTGCTTTTCTATTTCTTTATGTTGTGACAATGCTGTGCTTATCGCCTGGTTCTGTTTTTTTGGAAACAGGGTTGTAGAGTTGTAGCAGTGAGCTGAACATTATATTCCTTGAAGCGGTCTGAATGTTCGTTAACAAAGGTATTTTTTAAACGTTCACTGTGTCATTCACTCCACCGCAGTCTGCCTCCCTGCTGTAAATAAAAGCGTGCTTGTGGTCAAAAAGTTTGGCTCAGTTAGCGGCTGCAGTAATATATTGGCAGACTCTCAATGCTGAGAAAAATGCAGCGGTAATATCACAGTCAGCAGGAGCTGGTAGTCAGCAACTGTCAGGAAATCGATGTGGACAGAGAGCCGGGAGGTCCGTAATGTGCCGGAGCGTCCTGAGAAATGATATGATCCCATTGTAGGAATAATTGGCTTCCTCTATTACTCCCAACATGTAACTGTGGACTGTGGCCTTGGAGCAGATTCCCCTGGGAAGCATGATGGCGGTGATATAGAGTAGATTCTCGCTCTACGTCGACAGAGTTATGTTGTAACACGCATGAGTGATTGTCTGATAAGGAGGAAGGGTCAGCGCCGCACTTCTCTCTCTGCTGGTTCCCCCTCGTCTGCTAATCACATTCATGCTGGTGAGACTGAAGTAATAATCCAGTTCATTATTTCTACTGAAAAATTCAGATGTATGTCACGATACAGGAGTCAGTAGATAAAACTAATGGAAATGAAACCTATTTTCTACCCAGTGAGAGCGACGTGACATTCTCTTATCTGACAGGCAGCAAATCAGGTCTCCTCAGTTTGATTCCTGATGTATTCAATCCTTCTGACACTCACTGTTTTATTACCACTTCACATTGAACACAGTGGAGGTTATGAAACCAGAGGATTCATTTTTATTTACTTCTCAGTAAACCTCATTCTCAGATGCACATTAGTCTGGTTCCTCTCAATTCATCTTTGGTTTCTTTTTCGACAGGCGCAGACCAAAACGCATCTGGACGATCTGAATAGACCTAAAATCAAACAGAGCAAAGAAATGTGACCTTAAATTGCAGCTAAACACTTGAATGTGTGTTTTATAGAGAGAGAAATAATCTGTACTTTAACAGAATACTGGTTAGTATTTGTTCAGCACTGCCTATTTTGACACTTCGATCTGAGTTATGCGAGCCAGAAAACCCATAAACTGTAGGTCGACTGTGACAACAACTTACTGCAAATCATATTTATGATTCTTGGTAGCTGGCGACCTCTGGTGGGCGTTGTAAATATTACGGCAGCAAAGGAGGAAGTCAGGTGAGGTAGTATAAAGAGCGATGCAGTCCACTAAAGGAGGAGGATGAGATGGACAGTCAGGTTTCATCCAGGAGGCCGCTGGGAGACCGTGTTCAGTGTGAAACCAAAGGAAAACAGTGAGATCTTTAACTTACCAACGTAGTTAAGTGACATCTTGGACATAACGTACCTGAAGTTACAGAAGTAAAGTTGTTATTTTAACCTGACAAAGAGTTTCTAGCACAAGCTTCCTGATAACAATATCTTCATCTGTACGACCCACACTGGAGTCTGAGCGACGCAGAGTTCTGCCTCACAGCGCCGCACAGACAGAACTGATGTAAACTGTACAGGAACTCAGCACAGATGGTTGGAGCCAGAGGCAGGATTTGTACCTTCATCTGTCATTGAGGAGCTCCGCTTAATTAATCGAGTGATATAATGATGTAACTAAACTTTGGAGCCATTAAACTGTTCAGCAGACTGGATCAGTTTTGATACTTGGAGCGAGGAGGAAGGACGATTCGCTCATGGCTCAGTGAAGTTACTCGTTAAAGAGGAAGTAGTTACGTCCCAAAGTTAAAAAAAGATCACATGCTGTATGCGAAGGGGAGATAACTTCCAGCTAATCAGCTTTCAAATTGATTGAGATTACAGACCTGATTAACTTCTTAATTTGTTTCCCCTGCACTCGATCAATCAAATCACCTTCTTAAAATAAGTTGGAAGATGCAGAGTCAATTTTCATTAATAGACTAAGACAGAGTCTGAACCATTAAATCAAAAGCCTTTGAACTCAAGTGGTAGATTGCAGGTTCAATCCCTGCATAGCTGTTGAAGTGTCAGTGAGCAAGGTGTTGAATCCTTACCTGCTGCGGACACAGACTCAGGCTGCCTCTGGCCTCAGGCTTGAATGTGCATTAACGGCTCATTTTAGAGGCAGTGCGCCTGAATACTGAATCAATGAGAGATGTGAGTGGATGCAGTCAGACATGAAAAAGGCAGTAAAAACTGTTCTGTGTGAGTTTAAAACCTATAATTGAGTTGAGTGTGTTCATTATAAAACTGTACGAGTGCAGTTTATAAACTTACAGAGACTTTTACAAAGAGGAGAGACTGTAGGACTGTAAGCAGACAGAGCTGAGGTGGAGTCATTGCTATGTTCCTATGGTCCTGTGTTCCTAAAGTCTTATGTTACTTAGGTCCTGTGTTCCTATGGTCCTGTGTTCCTAGGTCCTGTGTTCCTAAGGTCCTATAGTCCTAAGATCCTATGTTCCTAAGGTCTTATGTTCCTAAGGTCCTATGGTCCTATGTTCCTAGAGTTTTGTGTTCCTTCGGTCTTATGATCCTCAGGCCCTATGTTCCTAAGGTCTTATGTTCCTTAGGTCCTATGTCTTAGAAGGTCAGGGTTAGGGTTGTTTGACCTGAAGACAATAGGAGGGTAATTATAGGACCCTCTTTAAAATCTGGGATCTTGGGAACACAGGGCTGTGGGATCTTAGGACCCTGAGGTCTTGGGACCAAGGGAACATAGGGCACTAGGAACATAAGACCCTCGATGGGACTTAGCACCCTGAGAACATCACACCTTTGGAACTTAGGGAACATATGAACTTGGAAAGTTAGGACCTTGGGAACATATGTCCCTGGGAACATGTGACCCTGGGAACATATGACCCTGGGAACATATGACCCTGGAAACATACGTCTCTGGGAACATATGACCCTGGGAACATATGACCCTGGAAACATACGTCTCTGGGAACATATGACCCTGGGAACATATGACCCTGGGAACATAGGATCTTGGGAACTTAGGACCCTATTTGGAACATAGTATACTGGGAACATAGAACTGTGGGAACTTAGGACCCTGGGGACAATAGACCATGGGAACATAGGACCCTGAGAACATAGAACTGTGGGAACATAGCACCCTCTTTGGTGCGTTAAATGTCACCTTGTACAATAAATCAGTCTTTGATTGGATGACCTAAACAAAAACAAACAGATTGAATCTGGGATTTACACTGAGAGGTTTGGAACAATCATGACAACAGAATCAGATAACGGCTGAATTTTACAGTAATTATGCGCTGAGCTCACCGGAGCGCAGTAAGGTTTCTGAATTACATGTAGAAAATGTGTCATCCTGCACTCTGCTGATCATCAGTGCTTCAGGTGACACACAGGAGAGGATTAATGAGTGTGTCTGTGTAATTAAATTCTCTCTGATTCAGGATAATGACATGCTAATTGGAAGTAGAAGGCTCAGTCACGCTGACAGAGGTGCAGGATTTGGTCACAACGATTCTTCTGAATCTCATCAAAGCACAGCTGCTCGTTCTGAAACCAGACCTCCTCAGCGTGCAACCTGCCCTCCATCATGTAGAAACTGATGTTTGTTGTGGCTGATGGACGAGCCAATGGAAAGATGAAGGCTGAAATGAAAATAAAACTTTTTTGTGTGCTAATCTTTGTTGTCAGCTGTTGTTGTCAGTTGTTTTTCCGTGTTACAGTGTCGTGGTTTGGTTTTCAGTTAGTTGTTTCCAGTTTTATTTTGGTAGATTTATCCTCATGTGTCATGTTTTACTTTCCACTTCCTGTCTTTGTCTCTTTTCCCGCCCTTTTTCCTGTTCACCTGTGTTACTCACCTGTGTTTTCACCTCACTCGTTTGTTTTCTGTGTCCCCTGCGTCTCCTGTGTTCCTGTGTGTCCTCCATTTCAACATTTTGTCCTCCGTGTCTTCTGGTTTGTCCTCAGTTTTGTGTTTCTCTGTACTTTTATCCTTGGACTTTCCTCGGTGTGTCTTGCGTTTGGGTCCCATTTTGATGAAACTTTAGTGATTAAAACTCACTCATGAAGATATTCTCTTAGGTTAAACGGCTCATGGTCCAGGACTTTATGCTTTTTTTCTCCATGTGACCCCTGATATGAAAAGTTTGGACACTCAGTCTAACGCCCACATTACTGCTGACCCTGATTTGCATCTTTGTTTATTTTGTTTTTGTGATCCAGATTTTATTATTTGAACTGAATCCATGTAGACGTACAATCACAGTGAACAAATGAACTGAAACAAAACGCTATGTTTATAAGGAGTGGTCAGTAAACGTAACAAAAATTAAATGAATGCAATTGAATCTGCATGCCGAGACATACATATGAAGCTGAACAGCTAATTTAACAGCTTCTTCCATTTTATTCTGTCATGTCAGCACTCTCCAGACGTTTTGAAATTAGTCAATCAAAAAGTTGAGTTGTACGAGAAAATACCACTCGAATAACATACTCGAACACTGCAGTTTCATTTAAATGAATTTGTTGTGGCTGTTAAAGCTGTTGTGGTTGGACATCGTGCTTTCATAATGGTCGCTTTATTCGTTTTTACAGTATTAATGGATTCATCTTAACTCTGCCTGCATGATTCTTGTCTTATTCAGCCCATGTTTGTGAAGCTCTTTGGTCAGCTGGCTCGTGTTGTTTTAATCTAACTCGACTACATGAGGACAGCTCCTGCAGTGCTGTGGAGACTGCTTGTGCTTTCTTTAGCTGTATTCCCCGTCTCGACTGTCTCGACTGTCTCGACTGTCCCCTTCACCGCTGTGTAGAATCTGTCCCTGTTGCTGCTGGAGCCAGAGGTGCATTATGAATGATACGGCCGTTTGTTTGCTGATAACATCCTTTTCCACATCCTTCATGTTACCTCGGGGCCTGGCAGCACGCCGGAGCTGACGGCGAGCTTACGCACAGCGCCTTTTAAAGTGTTGAAGTTTATTTCAGGTAGCCGTGTTCTCACCACCAGTCGCATGTTTTCCTGCAGCTTCTCTTCTTCTGGCCCTGATTTTCATCTCTCTCTGTTCTTTAGTCTATTTTTTCCAATTTCTATTTTTAAGCCGGCTGGCGTGCAGCACATGAACACACACGCACACACACACACACACACACACACACACACACACACACACACACACACACACAACCACAACAACAACAAAGCAGCCCTCCACCTCTGTCATTACTATTGAAGACTTGTAGTGTGTGTTGTTCATGATGTCTCAGCTCCTCGCGTCTCTCAGTGTTAATGGTGATGACAGCGAGCTGCCAATACAGGCTTAGAGACTGACTGATGACTCCCATCACACGCACACACACTGAACACACTCCTGCTCTCCTCCATTGTCTTACCACCGTCTCACACGATCTCACCGCCTCCTCCTGCTGTCGACTGCTCCTCCTCGTGTTTCCGTTCACTCCACTTCCATATTTTTTCTCCCCTCTGAGCCCCGTTATTATACTTTTCTCAATCTCTACAGTTCCTTTAAATGCATTTTCTCCGTTCATGTCCAATTTTCACAGCTGAAGACATCTCACTTACGTCTTCCGTTTCCCCGAGAGCTCTCTCATTTTGTATTCTTTCTGTCTCATCATCTCGTCTGCCCATCTCCCTCCCACAATCTTCTGCTACTTCACTTTCTTATTCCTCATCACCTTTCTCCTCCTCTCCTCTCTCTGTACGTCTACCTCCAGCTTAAATCCCAATACATGCACCCAGTGTTTACCCTCTCTACCCAAACTGAGCTGAGCCTGAGTCATAGCAGCCGTTTTGGAAACCCAAACACGACTCAAGGCTCAAAATCAATAAACTATTTTTCCTGTGATAAATTGCCAGTAGCGACATTTCACACATATCTTCACGCTCGTGCCTGCCCTGAAGCGGCACTTGATGAGAAATTTATCTTCAACCAGTCAGATTTCAACACAGTAAACCGTGCATAAAATCTGTGTGTCCGCTCAGTAACACATTCAGGCCAGTTTGTAGTGCAGACATCTACATGATCTCATTTGACTGGTGCATACGTTTATCATTGTCAAGTTAAGGCTGGAATCTGTAAGTAAGTCGATTTCTGAGCTCATTTCATTCCCAGCTCATGAAATACTGACGCTTTGGGCCAACCCGACCCACAGTCCCACAGTGTCAGTCAGTCATTTGTTTGTACTGTAGCCTCCCAGTAAAGTGGTTTAAACTGCGGGCACACTTGTATTTCTGTGTGGATTTTGCATGTTCTTCCTCTGTGGACTCTAGTTCTGCTCTAGTTTTCCTCCCCCAGTCCGCAGACATGCAGGCGAAGTGAACTGGAGACCTTGAATTGTTTGAGTGTGAATCTGAGTGCCAGTGTGACCTGTGACAGACTGACTACCTGTCCAGGCTGCACTCCACCACTCGCCTCGTGTGCTTGAATAGGCTTCAGCCCCCTGTGACCTGACGGAGAGGTTAGAAAATGGATGGATGAATAAATGTGGCTTCGAGTCAGTCTGCTGTGCCAGATTTAAAGAGGAGGACAGAAGCGTCAGCTGTGTTTGAAGCAGCAGAGGAGCCTGAAGGGAGAGACAGGTGATGTTTCACTGAACAGAAGCTACGGTTCTGGTCATGTGGCTACGTCAGCGCACGAGTTATCGAAACAGTAGCCAATAAAAATACCTCACAAGCAAGACACATGATTATTCTGCCATCTTTTGTTGGAGTGGCGTTTTTTTTTAGTTCCTCACCATTGAAGGGTTTCCATATGTGGAGAAAAAGCAAACTGCACATGAACATGTACATTTATTTTATGCGACAAAAGCCGATCACGTGCTCATAGCAAATGTGTGCAAATGAGGAATTCACACATGAAGAAGCAGATTTCATTTTGGTTTCATGTGACTCGTTTTGTTTCCAAAATTCAAATGCACATGTAAAGAATAAATACATTTTGTATTAAAGTCATTCACATGTGAAAATGTAAATTTCTTCTGTGGAAATCACTTGTGAACTACAGGCGACATTATTTCATGCCGATTCAAATATGACATTCATTTGTTCTCCGATGATAAAACATTTTTAAATCTTAGTTCACATGTGTGGCATGTAAAATATGAATTATATGTTCAAATGTGAAAATTGCCAAATGATGTGAACAAATACAGTTTTTGTGTGAAACTGAATTTCACGTGTGCTGTCCGAGGGGGAATCCACAGAAACGTACTTATTTCAGCTCGTTATTATCATAAGCAAAGAAGCCCATGTTGTGCCATCAGTTTAACAGTCAGCGTGCCTCAAAATTAAAAATCACATCTCCTTTTAATCTGTGTTACTTTGTGTCCCATGACTCCAAACATGTTGAAGAAGCTACATGAATCTTCTCCAGTATTTTTCTGTTCCTCTTGCTTTTGTGCCGTACAGCTATAAATCCTGGTGGCATACGAAGGAAAACGCAGTGTTCAGGCTTTTTGGAAACCATCAGTCATCATGCCAATAACTGGAAACTGTGCTAGTTTTTAAGACTAATATCGGTTAATGCGACCTGTAGCACCTCAATTCTTCATCTCATTAATAACTCACGCGGTCGACGTATCTGATTTAACTCCCTCTCTCCTGTGAGCCTCCAGTCAGGCGGATCTGATGTCGAGGCCGTTGGGGCGGATCGCTCTGTAGTCAGTCAACATGGCTGTAGCTCAACATGGCTGTAGCTCAGCTGGAAGAAAAACACTCAGCTTTCCTGCTGATGGTGCAGCGAAGGACAAACCGTGCACAGCGAGCTTTATCTGTCAGTTCTCCTCCGTGAAGCCACAGCAGGAGGGCAGTCAAACGATTTCCGATTGGAGATAGCAATGATTTCTCTCTTTAACTTCCACTTCCTCTGCTCTCTGTCCACATCTCAGCTGTAGGTCTCTTCCTCTGTCTGGGTCTCTCTGTCTGCATCACGCTTTATTTATAGTTGTCTCTTTGGCCTTCTTCACCTTCCTGTGTGGGTCTACCTCCTCTTCTCTGTCCTTCTCCCAGTTGTCTTTTCTCTCAACAGATCTCCAGCCGGCCGTGGCTCGCCCACTCACAAGACATTCGCTGGCAGGGCCACTTATTGTCCTTTAATTTGTTTTCCCAGAGTGGTGCATACATGTTTCTGTGAGTGTGACAGAAAAAGACGCTGAGATAGAATCGGAAATGGCCTCACAGCATCTCAAGGCTGATTTAATTTAGATTTAATGCACCACGCAGAGCTTTTTTTTGGTGGTCTGGGTGCTTCTGAGGATGGAGGATGAGGATGTCTGGTTGCTTATTACAGAGCCTGTGGTTACACAGAGGCAGAAATATTACAGGTGCTCCGATAGTGGAGCATCCCGCTGCTGTGAGAGAGCTGCCACCATCTGTCGCTGGAGGAAGGTTCAGCTCTGCAACATGTTTCTGTCACTGAACATGTCGGACAAACTGCTGTGTGCCGCTCAGAAACAGCAGCCGGCCGTCCAACGTGCTGAAGAGCCCAGCAGCAAACATGAGAAAGTGACGGCGTTCATTTTTTAATCTGAGGAGGACAAAATACATTCATCAATATGTGCATTCGTTGTCATTGGACTCTGGATGTGTTTTTCTCCTCCTGCTGTAACAGCGCTGGAGCTGCACACTGTACATCTTCACAGTTCAATAAAAAGCATAATGGAGCCACAGAGGCTTGTTGAGAGGAAATGGGTAAATATTTGGATCTAATTCGTCTATAATGCCAGAAAAAGATGTGACCCAATGATGTCCTGAAGACAACAGATCAAAGTTAATAACATGATGTTTTGTATTTTAATAAAACTTTCAGTTAGAGCAAGTTTATGAACCACACAGACAAACCTCGAACCTTTTTATCTACTTACTGACTGTTCTTATATATTTTCTGACATTTGCTTGCGAGTGTTTTGATACTGTTGCTGTGTACTGTCTGATTTGTGTTTGTTAATTCAAAAAAGTAAAGATTGTTTTCACTAAAAGGCAAGAAGGAATAAGCGAGTCATCCTCTCAGTGGAGTAGCTGTAGAGAAAACCTCAAAATAACTATTTAAGGATGTTTTAATGCTTTCGAGGCAGCGTGAAGCAATTCAATGTCAATATTGATGAAAAAATGAAGATGACGAAATCATAAAAACACACAGGCTTTGTCTCTTTAAACACACCTTTTTTGTGTGTTTACGTGTGTTTGAATAAAGACGAACGAGTGTAGAAGATAAGTTGTGTTTGGAGGGAGATGACACAGAGTGAGAGCTGAACACACGAGCTGCTGACTGAACAGACTGACTCAGTGTTGTTTCTCTCTGGTCAGTTGTTTCATTTCTTTTTCTTCTGTTGATCAGTTTCCAGCTGAGTGTTGTCAGCGGAGTGTTCAACAGAAACATGCTGAAGTCAGGATGTTGGTCTGCTGCCACGCTCCACCTCAGGTAGTGTGTGTGTGTGTGTGTGTGTGTGTCTGTGTGTGTGTGTGGGTGGTTGAATAGCCGTACGTCTGCATGCCTGTCTCTTTATGAGTCCATGTGTGTGTGTGTGTGTGTCAGGTCTTCTCATTGTGTGTTATTTTGGGATGTTTCGTAGGTGTGTGTTTGTGTGTGAATGTTCCCACTGTTTCTTTGTGTCCTTGTCACTGTGCTGTCAGTGTGTGTGCACATGTTTTTACTGTAGGGTGGCGGTGGGTTGTGGGGGTGGGTGTTGTGTGTGTAAGCATATTTTTTCTGTGTTTGTGGTCTGTGTGTGTGTGTGTGTGTGTGTGTGTGTGTGTGTGTGTGTGTGTGTGTGTGTGTGTGTGTGTGTGTGTGTGTGTGCGTACACATCCCTGCTCAGACCTCCTGCTGCTTCAGACGGCTGTTTTTAATAATCTGCTCACCTGATGGTACATGAGGCTCCAGTAGGATGATTCTCTGGTTTGGTGTTTTAGGTTCAAGCATGAGGAGTGATGATTGGTTAGGGAGGGAATATCAGAGACAGCCAATCAGAGGCAGAAAAGGGCGGGTCATTCCTTCACCATCCTCAGAAATAAACAACATGTCCTGAAACGTTTTGTGGAGTACGAAGCTTTACCTGACTTTCCATCAGCATGAAGGTGAACTGTTCCTTTAACTACGAACAGTCAGTGAAAAAGTTGGTACACGACTTGTCGACTTTGACGTCATAGATGCAGAAACGAAACAGATGAAAGTAAATGTTTGGTTGATGTAAGAAACTTTGTTGTGTATCTATTTGTTGCACACATTTGTAATGTTGTGTTAACTTGTTGCCACCGTAGAATAACTCAGATAAGTAACTCAACTTCTTTGTAGTGTCCATGCTGTTTTCACATTATGATGTAAAAGCTTGTGAACACACTGAAGTTGATGAAATGAGATCGTTCTCAGAGCAGCTGACTTCTTTAACTGACCTTTATATCACTTTTGTTGCACCTGTTGGACGGAAAACACTCGACTTCTATCATTCTTATCTGTTCATGATGTTTGTTGACTTAATGATCCAACGTAGCTCCGCCCACCTTCAACCTGAGCTGAAATCTAATTACCCAGCGTGCATCTGTGTGTGAGCATCCAGGGCTTTTTTTTAATTAACACATTCTAATTATATTGAAACAACAAGAACAGAAATGATGAAGGTCGGGTCACCTCGATCTGTTGTGATGAATCAAAACATTTTCAAGAGGTTTTGTGAAGTCAGCAGGAAACAAACAGGCGGAAATAATAAAACTCATGATGCTTCAGTCGTGTGTGAAATAGATCAGAGCCATCGTTGATGTTATTAGTTACACCTGTGTCTTCCTGCTTTGATGAGTCAGAGTGTCTGCAGTGAAGAACAGAGGGCTACATGTGGTTTCCTCGAGGAAGCATGACGCAATACAAGATATTCAACTTAAAGTGAGTCAGTACTTTGTGTGTAAATGTTTGTTTGTAGCACAGAAAGTTATCCTGAAACCAAAAAGAGACAGCTGTTAATAGTTTACTTGAAAAAGTGTTGCCTTCATTCTCAACAATGTGTACAACAAGTGTAAAAACTAAAAACTCAAAGCAGTTTTCCCACATTAAGTGTTTGCATGCTGGACTGTCTGCGTCACAAATCAATAAACACACCTGATCACTTACAAACCTCACAAGTCACATCACAGCTCCAGAGTCTACAACCATCACACGGGTCGTCCCATTGTTCTGATCCCATTAAAACCTCGTCACTGTCTTGTGATAGTTGTTCTATGTGCAACCGAAAAATCACCTAAAGGCACAAAAGCGTGAAGTGTTTTAACAAGCTGTGTCAGAGCAGGTTTGCACACCTGAAGAAAAAACAACAATTGGAAGACGACGCAGCTTCAGTAGCTCACTGGTGTCCTGCAGCTGCACTCCAGAGACGATCAGCCGACTGGCACCAGAGGAAACTCCAACACCGACAGAGACGCTGGGTTCATTTTCTTTTTCAGAGATCCTTTATGAGTTATTTGGAGAGAGGATTTACTCAGGACGGATCTGAGAAACTGAGCTGCGTAACAGACTGAATTTCTCTCTTTTGATGTTTCTTGTTGAATCACCGAAGGCTGAATCTTAATTTTCAAATACATGAACTTGTCTAGATTTAACCTGCAAAAAGCCACCAGGATAAAATCACACTGATGTTGTAAAATACCCCTCGTTAGGGCATAAAACCAACAATCTGATCCAAGATTCAATAGTGTA
Source organism: Pagrus major (assembly GCF_040436345.1). NCBI lineage: Eukaryota > Metazoa > Chordata > Actinopteri > Spariformes > Sparidae > Pagrus > Pagrus major. The sequence continues at coordinate 3,447,287 of NC_133216.1, read as the reverse complement.
ACAATGGAAAGATGTCAAAGCTAATTAAGCTAAATTAAATCTTGGATTTGGAGAACTGTGACACCCCTAGATATTTATCCTAAATAAAAAATCAAACAGGATTTCCCCACCGACATTCAATTCTTTATTAAATCCCATCACCAACATCATCAGCTTCATCTGCCGCTTAAATTAATGAGAATAGTTTCTACATGACTCCTCTGTGTGTCTGTGCCTCTCCTCCTCCTCCTCCTCCTCCTCCTCCTCCTCCGCCTTGATATGATTTAATGATAAACATGTTATTTATAGAGAATCTCCCACCGCTGCCTGCGCTCATTTACATAATCGCCACAACAACATGATCGCCCGGCGCTCGCATGATGCAGCCCGTCATTTATCTACATGAGGCCGGAGCTGCAGGGGGGAGCCCTGTTCTGACTGTACGTGCACGTATCATACAGTGTGCGTGTGTGTGTGTGTGTTTGTGTGTGTGTGTGTGTGTTTCAGTGTGTGAAGTAGAAGATCCTGGTTGGAGATAGTCACTAATTACCTGACCCAAAGGCCAAAGGTCAGAGATGCTTTGGTAAAGATCCCAGAGCTTCTGTGTGTGTGTGCAGATGTGTGTGTGCAGTTGTGTGTGTGTGTGTGTGTGTGTGTGTGTGTGTGTGTGTGTGTGTGTGTGTTAGGACTGTTTTGGTTTATAGAGCATGACAGAGGTCATTCAGGGGTCGTTCAGCCAATCTGTTCTCTCTCCTCATGTATGTGATGAGATTTAAAAGCTCCAACACGACGTTTATACAACCAGACTTTCCTTCTCTGTCAGGTTATTAATGTTTACATGCATCCAGTATTAATGTTCATTTTGACGGGGAAAGATACATATTTACATTTCATACGTGCAGCATTTATAGCATGAGCTAATTTTCAATGCTTGTCAGTTTTATGAGGACATAAATATTACGAAGAGCACAATTTAAAAATGCAATTATAAAAATATCAAAAAGCAAACAGAATGTATGATATTAATGTTTAATTAAACATAAATCCTCAGGAAAACAACCAGCTCACCCACGACGAGACAAACATGACCACCAGGGACGGATCCAACCACACAACATCTGATAACTACCTGCTTCTCATGACGATACTGACAACTTCACTCCTGACCTGTAGTTTATGCACGCCTGAGGTTAACAAAGGCTAAGATGTCGTTCTAATAAGATGTGTCGTTAAAACTCTGCAATTTGGCTCCATGTTATCAGCTCTACAATATAAACTTCCCATTATCAGACTGATAATCTATTTATTTGTCCTCCCTCGTGATCACTCACAGAAACAACCCTCCTCACTGCAGGAACTTAAAGTATAATGATGTGTCTTGGTTCTGCTTTTGTTCTGACTGTCCCCCACTAAGTGTAAGTCCAAGGTACCTGTGGAGGTGTCCAGTGTTAAACCTTACTGTGTGAGAGCAATAACTTCTCACTTGTCAGTGTTTGATTGACCTTTGACCTCATGACTCCATCTAAATACTATTACTACGTTATTAATAATACTAATATGATGAAGTACAATAAAAATGTTTGCAGTGGCAATTCAGCGGCGGCAAGAAGAAATCCAAACTCAGGATTTTAATAATTCACAATATTAATGAGGTAACAGAACAAACGCTGAATAAACAAGCTGTTCTCAGAGAAGGAATAAGGTCCCAGAACACTGTTTGAAGCTAGAAAGGTGGCAGGGTCCGCCACATATAAACCAGTTAGTTTGTTTAGGCAGAAAAAAAATGAATGAGGATCTTTCTCTTCTCATTAACATTTCTTCACCTTCACCTACCTACGTTTGAACAAAGAAGGAATAAAGACAAAAAAGTAGACGAATAAAGCGGAGTGGTGTCTGAGGGGAGGTGGAGGTGGAGGAGGAGAGAGGTGGAGGAAGAGGTGGAGGTGGAGGAGGAGAGAGGAGGAGGTGGAGGAGGTGGAGGAGGAGGTGAAGGAGGAGAGAGGAGGAGGTGGAGGAGGAGAGAGGAGGAGGTGGAGGAGGTGGAGGAGGAGGTGAAGGAGGAGAGAGGAGGAGGTGGAGGAGGAGAGAGGAGGAGGTGGAGGAGGTGGAGGAGGAGGTGTGCAGTGTAGTCTGACTCCACTCGATGAACTCTGGGAGGCAGAGTTAGCACAGTGTTTCTGTACACAGACAGACTGCCTGACTGATTGACTGACTGTATTTCCTGCCTGCTTGGTCAGCAGGCCTCAGCAGTGCGTCTGAAACGTGGCACACTGGTTAAGTAATTGGCTTCTGCTCGATACGGTGATGAATGCCTCCTCTCTGCTGCAGGAGCCCCTCTGCTGCCACACTCCAGTTATTAGGTTAACGGAGGAAATGTCAAACTGTGCAGCCTGTTAATATAAAAAGATATTAGAGTGTCAGGTATTATAATGTACAATGTGATGTCTAATATTAGAAAATGGGGAGAAGATTGTGGAGGATGTGAGCCGTGCAGCTGCAGAGTGTCCTGTTACAGTCATGGGTAATCAATTTTCAATCCTCCACTCCTCTGATTTATCTTCTTCTCCATCCACTTCCTCTCCCTTTTCTCCGTTTTAGCTCCATTCGTCTCCCCTCGTCTCTAACCTGTGCAGCTCTGCTTTAATTTCATCCCTCTTGTCTTCTCTCTCATCTCTTTCCTGTTGCTCTTGAGGATTTCTGATGCCATAGTTGGATGCATCAGTGAGGATGAGGAGGGCTGTGTGAGCCGAACCTCACTGTGACAAAGACTCGTTGTGGGTCTGAGAAGTGTCGAGGCACCAGTCACTTGTGTTTCCACCCAGTGTGGACAGGTTGAGGGTAGTGGACGTCAACAAGCTCATCAAACTGATCCACAAAGTCAGTGACACTGTGAGGGTGAAGCTGGACTGTCTGGCAGCGGTGTCGGAGAGGAGGATGCTGTTATGTTTCATCTTTGACAGCTTCACGACGAGCTGGTCAGGCACAGGTGTTTGTTCAGTGCAGGACTCATTCCACCGAGATGAACCACAGCGCGCCACACAAAGTTATGTTGCCATCAAACTTTTCAGACGGTCAGACACTCTGAATCAATAGACTGGACCTCTGACTGATTACCAGCATGACAGCATCAGCTTTGTGAGTCTGTGTGTGTCATTACGGTTAAATGTGACTGGACACACCTTTTGTAGCGGGAGCGAACAGAGAAGCAGGTGTGAGTAGATTTAAAGTTTGTAGTTTTTGAAAATGAAAGTGTGTAAACCTCTTCTACCAGGACCCCTAAATAAAAGTACGTCCAGGTGTAACGTAGACACGTAGCCACACCACCTCACCCTCTGGTGAAATGACCCTTTATGTAGCTGAATGGCACCAGGTTCGCATTTTTATTTTTTTGTGATCTTTCAAAAGTTTGCTTACAATTCGCTTGATGTTTTATGGAAACTCACTCCTCTCCACTCTCGTGCAGCTGGTGTTTGTTTGTCTGTTTCTAGTCTGTGGACAGTTTGTCAACCGTGCAGGATGCAGTCATGAAACAGTTATTTATAATTTGAGCTGTGCAGTACTGACTCATCGGTACAAGCATTTTGTGCAAAAATTCCACTCTGCGATGCTCCGCTGCATTTATTCTGTACATTTCAACTAATATCTCTGATTTATTAAGTGTATTCCTGCATTTTAAAAGATTTGCAGATCCCACTTCTCTGCGTTACTATTTACATTGTTGTTATATGTTGTAGTGTGATACACACACTTCTTTTTTTGTTTGTATCTTATTTTTCTATATGTTGATATTATAATGCACATACATTATTATTTACATACTCATTTTTAAAATGTATTTTTCTTTTCAAGTCTTTATTCATATTTATATTGTAGAACTGTAATGTGACCCAATTTACCCCTGGGATCAATAACCTATTTCTGTTTTCCCTCCTTTCCTTTCCTTTCCTCTCCTCTCCTCTCCTCTCCTCTCCTTTCCTCTCCTCTCCTCTCCTCTCCTCTCCTCTCCTTTCCTCTCCTCTCCTCTCCTCTCCTCTCCTCTCCTCTCCTCTCCTCTCCTCTCCTTTCCTCTCCTCTCCTCTCCTCTCCTCTCCTCTCCTTTCCTCTCCTCTCCTCTCCTCTCCTCTCCTCTCCTCTCCTTTCCTTTGATTTCCTCTCCTTTCCTTTCTTTTCCTTTCCTTTCCTTTCCTTTCCTTTCCTTTCCTTTCCTTTCCTCTCCTCTCCTCTCCTCTCCTCTCCTCTCCTCTCCTTTCCTCTCCTCTCCTCTCCTTTCCTTTCCTTTGATTTCCTCTCCTTTCCTTTCCTTTCCTTTCCTCTCCTCTCCTCTCCTTTCCTCTCCTTTCCTTTGATTTCCTCTCCTCTCCTTTCCTTTCCTTTCCTTTCCTCTCCTCTCCTCTCCTCTCCTTTCCTTTCCTTTCCTTTCCTTTCCTTTCCTCTCCTCTCCTTTCCTTTCCTTTCCTTTCCTTTCCTTTCCTCTCCTCTCCTCTCCTTTCCTCTCCTTTCCTTTGATTTCCTCTCCTCTCCTTTCCTTTCCTTTCCTTTCCTCTCCTCTCCTCTCCTCTCCTCTCCTCTCCTCTCCTCTCCTCTCCTCTCCTCTCCTCTCCTTTCCTTTCCTTTCCTTTCCTCTCCTCTCCTCTCCTCTCCTTTCCTTTCCTTTCCTTTCCTTTCCTTTCCTTTCCTTTCCTCTCCTCTCCTCTCCTCTCCTCTCCTCTCAGGCGCACATTCCCTCTCCACATCCATCCGCGCCCCCGAGGACGAACCGCGCTCCTCTCAGCACCCCGCCCGGCACCGCGCTGTGTGTGCGTGTGTAGTGCGTGTTTGTGTGTGATGAGAGACCGCAGGGAGGGAGGGGGGGGAGTGTACTATGTGTGCAGTTTGTTGAATGTGTGGCAGAGAGAGAGAGAGAGAGAGAGAGAGAGAGAGAGGAGCGGGGACGCAGCAGCAGCGAGGACACTTTCACTCCAACATCAGATACTATGCGCATCGCTTCGAGTGCGGGCCGGCACTAGAGCACAAGGTAAGACTCGTTCCCTTCACAGTTCACCTATTTGTTTGTTTGTCTATTTGTTTATTTGCTTGTTTGTGTGCGTGTTCGGTGCGCGCACTTGCTCATGTGCGCTTGCATCGCCCCATGCGGGCACCTGGCTGCCGGTCGTGGCCGTGGACCATGTGGAGCTGCGCCGCGGTGCCAAAAAACAAGACTATTGACCAGAGTGTGTGTCCGCGGGAGTGAACCGACGTGTGTGTCCACAGAATATCAGCTCTGACAGCCGATTGTCACAATGAGTGGGATAATGTTGATGTATTAACAAGTCGCGCTCGACATAATGGGGATCACGTCGGCCGGTCCGCCCCTGGAGCGTCTCCGTGTCCTATATTCGCCTAAAGTTTGGGAGCGTGAGTGAAATGCTAAGGATGTTGCGGGGGTTTGGAGGGATGCACGCAGACTACATTACGCCTCCTGGACGACGCTTTCATCCGGAGTGCCTCCCGGTTTAATGAGCGCTGCTGCCCTGAACGGCCCCGGAGGGAGTCCGCTCCGCCGGGGAGCGCAGGGAGCGAGGAGGAGGAGGAGGAGGAGGAGGAGGAGGAGGAGGTGTTGTGTTCAAGGACCAACAACAGTAACGTTTGAGCTGGAAGTGCCTTTATTACTGCAGAGAGGAAGTTCATCACATATTCTGACTATAAAACACATTTCAGACGTGATTTAATCTGCAGAGGCTCTCAGATGTTTCCTGGTGTGTGTGTGTGTGTGTGTGTGTGTGTGTGTGTGTGTGTGTGTGTGTGTGTGTGGAGCTGTTGGTTCATGGGTCAAACAGCGTCAGGTTGTAACGTTAGTAAATCTCTGGTGACACTGCGTCTGTGCGGCGTCAAGTCAGCGCAAAGAAACCGACGACTTCCGCTTCAGATTTCAAAATAAAGCACGTCCAAGTCATAACCCACACTGAATAATCTGTATCTGTAAAGTAACCAACTACATTGTACTCGCACAGTACTCACGTAAATGGCACTTTCCTCACTGGATATCCTAAATTTTAAGCCCAAGATTGTCATTTTTAATGTAAATATATCTCTGTTACAATATCGGTTATCGATCTCCTTGATTAATAATAATCGGTATCTGTATCGGCCCCCCAAAAAACATATTTTTGACACTTTATCTATTTATTTCATCCGTACAATAAATAGCATTATCATTAACAGCAATACTGTCAAACAATTAAGTGAAGAGACTGAATAAAAATAAACAGACCCCAAAAAAAGGAGAAAATAAATAAAAAGGTAATACTGCAAGAGGTGTAAGCATATTATTTACATCAGAGTATTAACTTGTGGAGAGGAAGGATAGGTTCCCACATCATCAGTAAAAGGTTTGTTGTTTTCATTCAAAAAATGTTCTCTGCTTTTATCTTGAAATCCACCCCGCTCATCTTCCGGTTTCCTCGTGTCTGTGTGTGTGAGCCTTGACGCAGTGGGGAGATGGGTCCGGTCAGGGCTTCTGCTCGGGTCGGGCTGCTGTTTAACGCCGCCCGGACACATCTCACTCCACCTCCGCCCCTCCGTCTCCCACCAGACTCTGTGTTAAATTCGAGCGTTTTAAGGGACCGAGCGACTTCTGAGGGTGCAGACAGAAATCATTAATGTTGCGTAACTGTGCGCCCAAACCGATTTAACGACGGATAATTTTTTTTGTTTTTGCATACTTGTGCAGAGGCAGAAGACACAAAACGGCCACTTTCATGTGTTTATATTACAGATGATTCTCCAGTAGCTCTGTTTTTTATTACAGACTGTGAGGTGTCTCATTTTTATTCATGATTTCAGCTCTGAGCCTGGTGCAGGACTGCTCGGAGACACAGCGATGCACAGCTCTGGGTTATAATACATGTAGGACAGTTGATGCATTCGGTCTGAAGTCTGGCAGCAGTCTTAATGAGGTTACAGGAGCTGCAGCAGAGAGAGGTGGGGATCCTCCTCCTGTGTGCAGGAGCTGCAGCGGGGCTTCCCTGGGCTTTTCCTTCCTCTCTTTCTGTCTCTGCAGTTTCTTCTGAGGGCTTCCCTTGTTTTTCCTGCACCAGCCTTCAGCCCTGCCCTTCCTCCATCCATCACTTTGTCTATTAGGCCGCCCGTCTCCCCTCCCTCCATCCCTCCATCCCTCTCTGAAGGAAAACGGCTAGAGGATACAGATGCAGAACAAGAAACACCAGAGATCCTGCATGATTAGATAAAAAAAAGACAGGGATATAAACACCATAAAGTACGATAAGAACACACCAGCAGCATCATTTGTTCCTCAGGGAACATTTAGAGTCACGTTTAATCGTTTTGCAGCGTTCCTCTTCTTGTACGCTCAGTTTAATGACGAGACTTTGTGTCCTTTCATATTTAATATTTGTTTGAACAGCTCTTTCTTTACACAACACGTCCACCAACACGTTCAGCCTCTTCAGAGCAACATCCAAGTGCTGCTCTAGCTTTTATATTTATATTGGCTGATGGATTATTCATTAACGCTCCTCCTTCCTCTCCTCCATTATCTCACAGCTCTCCCTCTTTCCCTCTTGCTTCCTCCCATCCTCCCTCCTCCCTCCTCCCTCCTCTCCTTTCATCCTCTACATTTCTCCTCTCTCTGTGTTGTATTACATTTCACAACTATAAGGCATTTAGCAGATTGTCTCATCCCGAGACTCTCGCACACACACGGAGGCATCTGTTCCCTTGTGTTCTGCATCTCCTAACCTCTGTGTACCCAGTGGGTGTTGTGGTGCTCTTTCATCACCGCCCCACCTCGCACATCGTACATTTACCAGATCACACTTGGGAAAAAGCTCCTGCACAACCACCACGTCTCTGCACCGCCGGCTGCTTCGGCTCTGATGGCGGCTTTCCCAGCTGAACACATGATGTGATGATGTGATGCATTCAGTGTGTTTTTGTAATGAGCAGAAGGACGTGTAAAAACAAAGATGTTGACAGAAAATACAGGAATTCAAACACAATCAAAGGAAAACAACTAAAAAGATTAATTACCATCAACTGACAAATTATTTGTGGGAAGTCCAGAAACACCGGCCAAGAATGTGAATCAGAGAGGAGACAAAACACAATGTTTCACAGCGCTGCTCGTACATCAGCACAGGCTGCAGAATCACCCACATGTGTTGTTTAGTCAACATTTTTAAATCTGTGTCATAATCTGTACACACGGATAGACAATGTGCCGGTGTATTGGTTAAAATAAGTGCAGTAGGTCTCGACAAAGTGTGGAAACGTTCAACTCAGCCATCTAGAGCAGCAATCAGACTGAAAACAGCAGGAAACATGTGTTCAGATATCTCAAACAGAGTGTTTGTTAACTGGTCGAGGACCTAATGAATCCTAACCTTTATGTCTCAGACAGTCAGAGGTGTGATGTTGCTATAACGTTTCAAAACCTTAAAACAAGTGGCTTCGATAAGGGAGATGACTGCTGACCATCTAGAACCAATCACAACGTTTGTTTACAATAACCTCCAGGTAGAAAACCCTGCATCATGTAGCTGACATCATCTAAAATCCACGTTTGATGCTTTCTTATAACTTCAGGTTGGAGCCTAGTCGGGCGAGTTTCCCAAAACTAGCAGTTAGTCTGAGACGTTGCCGTTCGCTCGACATCACAGACGATAGCAAAGCAACACGTTGGTTTTATTCCACTGGACCTTCTTTAAACTGTGATCACGCTAGGTTACTGAGCACAACTAAGATGTTTTGGTGCTTGTATGCGTTTTGGAAGGCACCGAAAAAAACCCTTTTTATACAAGTGTAATAACAGTAGTTTTGAAGACTTGTGAGAAAAGCTTTTAAAAAATAAAACCCGGATCTCCAACGAAAACTCAACGAGCATTAAGGATCAAACACACTGGAGGTGTAAATGATCTGCAGATTAATTAGGGACAGAAAACACATCAAAGTCCAACAAACCAAAGAAGCACAACATGTTTCTCTCGTCTTGATCCAAATAACCCAAACCATATCTGCATCCATCACTCTGTCCCACCCTTCATCCCGACAACTCATTATCCTTCCTCCTCCTCCTCCTCCTCCTCCGTCTGATTGCTCACTTGGGATTCATCCAGGGCTGTTTCCGTACCTCCAGCCTCTTTTCACAGTGTTTAATTACACAAATGATGCGGTTGATTGGTGCAGGGTAACACTGCATGTGTCTGAGAGGAGAGTGCGACTCAGGCTCATATAAACGGCGACGAGGGGATTGATTTATTTCTGGCAGGACAGACACACATTTAACATTTGGAGAGAAGAAGTCTGGAGCTTCATCTTCGGAGAGTTAACTGTAAACCCCGTGCTGTAGTGAGAAGCGCCGCTCGCTCGAGTTTGGATCAGAGCCGGATGAGAGCTGTGAGATACAAGCGAGCGACAAACAAGCAAACAAATAAATGAGCAAACAGGCTGATCTTTTCCAATCCCTCTGCCTCCCTCTCATCGTGCTGGGTAGGAAGACAGGGAGATTAACTTCAGGACAGACAGGTAAACAGACAGACAGACAGACAGACGGACAGAGCCTCCGAGGCACTGATGTCTGATAAGATCCAGGAGACGGACTTTGAGGCAGGAAGACGTGCAGAAAACAAAGGCTAAAGATCAGATAAACTCAGCTCAGTGCTCAGTGACGGACAGAACCTTTGTTGTCATGTGGATCATACATGTTGACACCAAAACCCGACGTGACATCACCCATCGGTTCGCAGACTTCTGTTTTGAAGCCTGAAGTTCGGCGTTACAGCCGCCTCCATCTGGTTCTTTGGAGCCAGAAGTGACAACATTTGGACAAAGATGGTGGAGACACATCATCACACCTCTATCCAAACATAGTATTTAGAGCCCTTAAAGCCGAGGGCATGGAGGGGAAAGAGGGACGGAGGGTGGAGCGACGGCAGGTCGGTGCTCTGTGGGCGGTGGCAGGTTAGGAGTGGATTTTGGATGATATGCTCGTGATTTTCAGGAGCTTGTTTCTACTGCTGAGGATGAGCGTTATGAAATAGCAGGTGGTGCAGTACAGGAGGATGGCTTCAATCAAAACTTGGGTATAGAAGCAGCAGGAGGTTTGATGGAGAGAAGTTCGTGGGAGGCAGTGAGACCTGGTTACCACACTATAGAGGAGGCGCCTTGAGAAATGATGCTGGAGAGATACCTACAGGACTGGGCCAGTGATCAAACTGCTGTATTTGATGCATTGAAAGGGAGAACAGGCTGGACAGACACAATCAGAGTCCAGCTGGTGAACACAGTGGAGCGTTTAGCAGCTGATGAGCCAGATAGTTCCCTCAGGAGCTGGTGAAGACCAGAAACAGAGCTGAAAGACAGTAAATATCTGACTCCACATGGGTGAAAGTGTTGCTTCTTAACTGGCGGATGAGTTAATAAACAACTGTTCGCTGAGAAGTTTGTCTTTAATCGTCATCAGGCCACGATCTGATTTACCTCGACGACATTACCCCACATTCATATTAACTGTACTTAACTATGGAGGAAGCAGAAAGTAAAAGCTAATTAACACAACAGAAGCTCAAAATTAAAACATATTCGTCAGCCGCAATGAGAGAAACACTCGTCTTGTGTCGGTATCAGCAGCAGAGTTCACCGCTTTCATTTCCTGTGGCTGCTTCACAGTGAGAGAGCCACCGTATGGTTCATGTTTATGAAGCATCTGTGTTTTATTGATAAACTGTGTGTGTGTGTGTGTGTATCATACAGTGTGTGTGTGTGTGTGTGTGTGTGTGTGTGTGTGTGCTGGGAGGAGAATGACTGCAGTGGCCTCCTGCTGAGAGGCAGCTCCTCACTTCTGCTGCTGTGAGATCACCTTCTCTTCACATCAGATGTGTTTGAGACCACACACACACACACACACACACACACACACACACACACACACACACAAATGGATTTTATGTGTTATATTCTTGTCAACTTCAACAACAGTGTTGCATTATGGGTAGAACAGAGCTGAGCTGCTCTGTGAGTGTCTCCGTGAGTTTCAGTGGATTTGGCTCCACAGTTATGTAACAGCAGAGTAACGGAGGCTCGTCTCCGTTGGTACCCACCTCCTCTTCTGGTTCTGGGCATCCAACCAGCTGGAGCTCCACCTCTTTAGACCTCCGCCCTCTCCTCCCCTCACCTTTAAACTTCACCTCGAACCGTCCTCGCTCCTTCTGGCCGTGTTTCATTGAATTAATTTGTCGCCCTCTCGCCTACACTGTCTCTCTGCTTTATCATTTATATATGTAGCCTCACTCATTCACCCTCCCTCCTCCCTCCTCCCTCCCTCCCTGCAGCCTCACTCTCATCAATATGAATGAGGATTATAGTGTCGTATGCACGGCTACAGCTTGTTCTAGTCTGTACAGAGATGCAGGTTTCACCACTTTGACTCTGTGTGTGTTTGTGTCTGACTTAAGACAATAAATTGGGGACGTCTGGTGCAATTGGGGACAAAATCTGTCTGCCCAGTTTTTGAATACACTGAGTTATGGGTCAGTAGTTAAGGTAAGGGTTAGCATTAGGCAAGTTATAGTTATAGTGAGGGTAAGTCTCCAGGAAATAAATGTAAGTCTATGTAAGTAGTTATTTTTGTGTCCATTTGATTGTAAAAGTTGATTTTCTGAGGGTGTGGTGATATTTGAGTGACTCATATGTCACCGCAGTCAACCTGAATACATTTCCATTGAAATGTTTCTGTTTCAGTGTGCACAGAAAGGTTGGAAGTTGGTATGTCAGGGCTACATCAGGAGGTACATCGTGGATTTGTTTAGAGAGCTATTTGCAGCTCTTGTGGTCACTAATGGTAACAAAAAGGTCTCCTGCTGCCTCAAAACCTGCAAACAACGTCACTCAGTACTCTTTGTGTTATGATTTTATTGACATTATGAAGATTTATTAGTTGTAAGATTTTCCAGGAACCTTTTAAAAGGTAACTTAACATGTGTGATGTCGAGAGCTGCAACAATTATGAATCCAGGAAGCCTCACAGACCTCTCTCCTGAGTGTTCGTCCATCAGCCTGCCTGTTTATCTGAGTGCTTGAGGGATGTAGCGTTAGTGACGTGTTTGTGTGTACATGATATAGCAGATGTGTGTGTGTGTGTGTGTGTGTGTGTGTGTACAGTGTGTTCAGCTCAGTGCTGCCTATTAAAAGCTCACAGCCTGGTGTTACTGAGACTGAGACTGCTGCAGGGAGTTTACACGAACACCAGAACCGTCTGTCGGGCGTTTTATGACTGCTCCTTCATCTCTTCTCTCGTCCTTTCCTTGAGTCATCCACCTCTCGGCTTTCTTCATCCATCTTCATGTCTTCATCCAGCTGCTCCTCGTTCATCCTCCCAGTTCAGGTTTTCTCTTTTTCCTTGCCCTCCTCATCCATCATCTCATCTTTTCTTCTCGCTCTCATCCTCACACCTCTCTTCTATCCTCCTCAACTCATTTTTCATCCTCTTCTCTCTTCAGTGCTCTCCTGTTCTGCTCTTTACATCCTTCATCGTCTCGCTCGGTCGTTATCACCTCATCTTTTCACATTCATCTCCTCTTTTCTCTCCATTCATCTGCTCCCCTCTTCTCCTCCTATCCTCATCATTTTTTATTTCTGTCTTGCATGTTGTAAGCTGATCTCCACTTCTTTCTTTTAATCTCCTCCCTTTTGTCTTCCATACCTTCTCTTTGCCTCCTCCTCTTCATTCTGTCATGTTTCCTTTCTAATCTCTCTCCTCTCCTCCCCCTCCTCTGCTCTTTTGTCCTCCATCTCTCGTTCTTCTAGCTTCTCGTTCTTATTTTTCCTTCCCCATCATTTCCTTTCCTCTCAAACTCTGCTCCCACACTCGACCGGCTCCCGTCGGCGCTCTCCTCCGTGTGGTCCTCTGAGGGTGTAGTCACAAGTGTTGGTGCAGTGTTGGAGGACACTGCAGTGCTCTTGTGTAGGCAGGTGGAGGCTGGATCAGCTCTGAGTGGACTGTAGGTTTGAAGAGAGGAGATTTTGGGACTCGGTGGAGTTGATTTAATGACACAGCGGAGATGACAGGTGCCCACTCAGTAACCCTGTTCCTCCTTCTCTCACTGAAGAAATATTAAATCATATCCCATCTGTTTAATGATGACTGATATTTGACTTAGGACTTAAAGTAACAATCTGAAGGTTGAATAGTTTGTTAAAGTGAACTGAACTTGACGATACATCTTCAGATAACTTAAGATTAACGACGTAAATCAACGACTGTTCAGTGACGTCGACAATCATGACAAATAAATGTGATATCTTTATCACTTGATGATTTCTTTGAGGAGTCAGTTCTTCAGTTCACACACAGTGAAGCAGCAGGAGCTCCTGTTGAAGTCCACTGTCCCAGGATCAGCAGAGACGTTACAGGAAGCAGCTCATCAGAAGTGTCACAGTATGACGGGCTGAAGACTGAATTCAATACTGACCATTTTTCATTATTGTAAACAAAAGCAGCCATGTTTTCAACCAGGACTCACCTTAACATGTAACTATAAAAAAGAAGGGTCTCAAACAATGCATGCTGGGAAGTCTAAGATGGTCTAATCAACTTGAAACAAATAAAACTTGTATAGCAAATTCTCCCTTTGACTTTGGTTGAACGCAGCATGAACATGTACACTATTAAAAGTGATGCACTGACCCTCCGACCACGAGACTGACATCCCTGTAAGAAATATTTATTTCAGATAAAGTAAAAATTCTTAGATAACGACTATTCTGTCTCTGTTATATTAGTGAGAACAGCTGTCGCATCAAACCAAGTGCTCCTAATGTCTTCACGAGATTAATCAAGAGATGTTAAGACTACACTTCAACACGTGAGGAACGAGCAACAGAAAGAATAAATAATGGACGTGAGAGAAAAAGAAGAGAAAGGAGGAAAACCCTGTTGGTAATAGAAGGTTTTCAACCCAAGCCACACTCTGTTCTTCAGAAACTGCTCGTATTCAAAGATGATGGGGGGACAAGAGAAGCACGGAGACACTCTTCAAAATGTAAACGACCACCTGCAACATCGAAAATCATAAAGTGGTGAAGCGATGGAGGCCGTGAGCGCTGCAAGAAGTCTCTGTACCTGACAACACCTGACGGAGTGGCTCTCTCGTGCACCGTGACATTAAAATCATAAAAGAAAATGATTTTTAAATGTTCAGAAAAATAATTAATAGTTGAATATTTTGAGTTAAAACTACTAAATCTTTTCTGTCTGACTGACAGGTTTAACTGCTGAGTCATCCTCTCTTCCTCCTCCTCTTCATCCTCTCCCTCCCTTCACACATCATCCCCCCTCGAGCCTTTTCTCCCCCCCACCTCCACTTTACATCTGTGTGTGATTGACGTGCACTAAGTGTGTCCACTCATGCATTTCCTCCGTCTCCTCGGGGATCAGGAGGCAGAGCTGGAGAGTTATTAGTGGTTAGTGATGTCATGTGGTCACTTTCAACCTCAGCGTCTTCTCTAACGTAACGCTGGGCAGATGTTCACTCTGCAGATGTTCACGTGTCGACGTCTGAACGTGGTGATGTTCAGCCTGAAAATCAGTTCTGCTGTTAGTTGTTTGTTTATGCTCACGACTAGTGTATTAAAGGAATACACTAGTAATAGTATAAGTAATAGAGTACAGTACTCAGAGATGTACTCAGAGTATCAAAGTAAAAGTCTCCCTCTGAAGGACATTTGTGGTCGAGGCTAACTGGAGCTCACGTCATATTAATATAATTCAAAGACTATTAAAGTTAAAGGTAGAATCAGTAGGATTTGTCCCAGCTGTTCCTGAACGCACCACAAAGATAGTTGATTGTTGAGTCTCATTCCCAGGACGTCAATGTAGCGGCCCCTCGGATTTATTGATCAAGACGCAGAGAGTTTCAAACGGGTGTCGATTTATTTCTTTCTCTCAACGAGCACCATGCACCATAACCACCGTGAAAACTACAGAATAAAACAGAAGAAATACAAAATGCTTCTTTGTAGTTTCACAAATAATTCACATATAAATCATGTTCACATATTAATCATGTTTACACATGATACAAATCATTTTAACTAACTCATAACGATGAAATATGAAATATGTTTTTAAGCTATTATGACAAGTGTATCACATGCTTCTCTTAAATGAGATACAATATATTGTAATTGTTCACAGAAAGAATATATATTGCTTTTATCCTGCTGACATGTGCAATTAACTCATAAACAAATGAAGGAATGACATTCTCTCTTTTCATACCTCATTCCGCTCTCCAAGGGCGCTAATTTAAGAGTTTCTGCCATCAGCTAGCATGCTCTCTAGCTCGACACACACCTCACAGTTCGGAGCTCGTTTCTCTGACGATGGAGAAGCACAACATTGCGACGAGAGACTAGCAGGAAGTTTAGCATCGCAAAAAACAGAAGAAGAAGAAAACGTGCCCTTCAAAATAAAAGCGGAACAGACCACAAGGTGGCACTGTAGGACTAAAATGTCTTGTTAACACACAAAAACAATACTGTGTAAGAGAATATTGCAATGCAATTAATCAGACATTTACACTCCCACCAAATCCTAGCACAATGAATGAACAAATACACAAGGAGTAAATGAATTGTACAGGATTTCTCGACTCTAAGAAATGAATAGCCTCAAGTTAAGCTATCAGGGGGTTTGACTATATAGCATCACACATAATAAAGCAGTGTGTGCAGTGTTGTCAATTGCTTTGTTCTAGTCAGTTCTCAAGGAGGAGCACCAATTTCTTGATTGGTCTCTCAATGACTGAGGGCTTGGAGGGAGGATCTTGTTTTTTATGAGGTTTCCGCTCCCCAACTTGCACTTTAACTCGACGAACTAAGCCATCGCTACTTTGAACAGTCTCAATCACTCGTCCAAGTTGCCACTGATTTCTTGGGAGATTGTCGTCTTTAACAATGACAATATCATTCACTTTCAGGTTGCGCTGAGGCAAGTGCCATTTCTGTCTCATGGATATGTTCAGCAGGTACTCTTTTTTCCAGCGACTCCAGAACTGTTCGATAAGATACTGAACTCTTCTCCACCTCTTTGTCGCATACAGGTCCTCCTTGACAAATACTCCAGGGGGAGGAAGAGCAACTTTAGATTTCATCATAATGAGGTGATTCGGTGTTATAGGCTCCAGTGCCTGAGGATCATTGATTCCATCCACTGTTAATGGACGGCTGTTAACAATAGCCATAGCCTCATATAGCAGTGTTCTGAGGGAGGCATCATCAAGTCGACCTGGGCACTGTGCAAAGGTGGCGTTCAGCACATTTCTAACGGTTCTGATCTGGCGTTCCCAGATACCGCCTGCTTGACTGTCAGAAGGGGCATTGAAGACAAATTCGCACTGCTTCTCAGTCAGGAAGATTTCCAGTAGCTTAGTGTCACATTGTGTAAGTGCTTCCTTGAACTCATTTCTGGCCCCAACAAAATTAGAGCCTTGGTCACAGCGTAGTTGTTGAACAGTTCCTCTCAGACTGATGAAGCATCTCAATGAGTTGATGAATGAGTCTGTTGACAAATCTTCGAGCATTTCGATATGAACAGCTCTAGAGTACAGACATGTGAAAATCAAGCCGTATCTTTTGTATTCTTTGCGGGCTTTCTTTACAATGAAAGGGCCGAAACAGTCCATGCCGCTGTATGTGAAAGGTGCTGAGGCTTCAACGCGTTCTTTGGGAAGTTCAGCCATTTGCTGCCTCTCTGTCGGCCGTCGAAGTTTCCTGCAAAACACACAAGTGTGTATCATCTTAGCAACCAGCTTGCTCCCACCAATTACCCAGAATCCAT
This sequence comes from Pagrus major, assembly GCF_040436345.1. NCBI lineage: Eukaryota > Metazoa > Chordata > Actinopteri > Spariformes > Sparidae > Pagrus > Pagrus major. Next base: position 3,430,474 of record NC_133216.1, on the reverse strand, counting down.
TGGCCCGAAGCTCCATTAAAGTCTGGCTTCGACCCTGATGGCATGTCTTAGCGTGGAAATGGGACACGATCAGCTTGGTGATGTGGCTGTCATTTGGTAAGATGACTGGGTGCTTGACTTTATGACAAAGCGATGACTGTTTCAATCTCCCACCAACACGGAGGAGTCCTTCAGACCAGATGGGGTCGAGACTGAAAAGAGAGCTTGAGCTTGGAAGGTCTTTTTCACCCTGAAGCACCTGTAGCTCATGGGGGAAGGCTTGCTGCTGTACAATCTTTATCACTTCGTCAGCAGCCTTCTCACGCTCCTTAACAGTCACATGCTCACTGTGTTGTTTCTGTTTAGACCCCAGTCTCTTGATTCTTGCAACCATCTTAAGAATTGTTGTCCAGGAGGAAAACTGACTCAGACGCATGAGGATGTCATTGCAGTTTTTGGTTTCAGTTGCAAGCACCTGAATTGTCTTGACTTCAGGGTCACCAACAAGTAATTCTGTTGGAGTGCTGGGTGTTAGATGTAATTCACGCTCCCAGAGAAACTTCGGTCCCCGCAACCAGTTTGTTGAATGAATGTCTGAAGCACGAAGACCTCGGGATGCATGATCGGCTGGGTTTTCTGCTGTGTCCACATAGTGCCACTGACTTGGATCACTGTTATCCCTTATCAACTGAACACGGTTCGCAACAAATATGTGGAACCTACGGGCATCATTGTTAATGTACCCAAGCACAACTTGTGAATCTGTCCAGAAAACCTCTTCATCAATCTTTATGTCAAGTTCACTTTTTAACATGACACTGACTTTTGTAGAAACCACAGCTGCCGCGAGTTCTAGTCTCGGGATACTTGTGACCTTTGAGGGTGCAACCCTTGCTTTCGCCAACACGAGACTGCAATGGACCTCATCTTTGTCATTTTTGTACCTGAGGTAAGAACATGCACCGTATCCCACGCAGCTGGCATCCGAAAAATGGTGCAACTCTACTCTGACAATGTTATGGAAGTCATATGGGTGGTAACATCTTGGAATTGAAACCTCTTTCAACTTGTGAAGACCATTTATCCACTCCTCCCACCGTGGCCTCATATCTTCTGGGAGTGGATCATCCCATCCGATGCCTCTGTGACACAGCTCTTGAAGGATACGCTTTCCAGTTAGGCTGAATGGAGCGATGAATCCAAGTGGATCATAAAGAGAGGCAACGACAGACAGGCAACCACGCCGGGTTGAAGGCTGATCTTTCAAGCTGATGTTAAAGCTGAAAGTGTCAATTTTAATCGACCATTGAATGCCGAGTGCACGCTCTGATAGGGTTGGATCCAGTCCCAGAGGTTCAATGGTTGCTGCTCTTTCTGAGGGATCTAAGCAGGCGAGGGCTGCTTCCTCATTTGAGTTGAATTTATGAAGCCGTAGGCCTCCTCTTTTACACAACTCCTGTGACTCAGTGATCAGTTTCTTGGCTTCCTCAACCGATGAGACACTGACTAGCCCGTCATCAACATAAAAGTTTTTCTCCACAAATGTTGACGCTAGTGGATAGGTAGCTTTGTGTTGCTGTGCCAGATGTTTCAAGCCAAAATTGGCACATCCTGGAGACGAGGCGGCTCCGAAGAGATGAACCGTCATCCTGTACTCCTGTGGTTCCTTCTCCAAATCTCCACCTTTCCACCAGAGGAATTTCAGATAATTCCGGGATTCAAGAGTGACGGAGAACTGATAAAACATTCTTTCGATGTCACAGATAATCGCTACGGCCTCCTTCCTGAAGCGGCAAAGAACTCCTACCAGAGGATTGATTAGATCAGGCCCAGTTAGTAGAGTGTCGTTTAGAGAAACACCATGGAATTTGGCCGAACAGTCGAATACAACTCTCAATTTGTCCGGTTTTCTGGGGTGATAGATGCCGTGATGCGGAAGGTACCACTCCGTCTCTCCCTCAGATGTTGTAGGGGCAGGCTCTGCATCACCCTTGTTAATTGTTTCTTCCATGAATGTTTTGTATTGATCGTAATATTGTTTATTGGTCTTTAATTTCTTCTTAAGACTCTGCAGGCGAACTGTGGCTAGCCTCTTGTTGTTCGGTAGGTTGGGTGGACTGTTGCCCTTGAAAGGGAGGGGCATCTCATAATGTCCGTCTTTCTTCTGCGTGATGTGTTCACTGAGGAACTGTATGAAATGAACATCATCCTGGGACACATATTTATCTTCATAAGTTCTCTCGATGAAATCTGATTCTAGAGCTTTAAGAACATCTGGCGCCGATGGAATTGGCAGTTCCTTTACTGTGAGCCGATGCACAAAGCTCTGACTTCCTTGTCTGTCTAGGTGGGGGTTTGATGAGCCTACGATGCTCCATCCTAGTTCTGATCTCTGTGCAAACGGTTGATTTTTGTCACCAACAATAACCTCAAGAGGAGCTAGTGCTGATGGACAGTCATATCCAATTAGGAGCCCTACATCACAGTCTTGAAGGGGTGGTAGCTTATCTGCTAAGTGTCTGAGATGAGGCCACAGTAATGCTGTTTCCTTCGTTGGGACGTAAGACTTGTCCACTGGGATAAAGTCACGGCTGTAGGCCTGCTGTAGTTGGATGTGGTTCTTAGAGTGCAGTCCTCGAACTTGTAGACCATGGATGTTCTTGCTAGATATGATTGTGTCAATAGCTGTCATAGTACTAAGTTTCAGTTTTACTGGTTGGGCATCAACATTCAGTTTGTCAAGTACATCTTCTAAGACAAACGTCGAGTCACTCTGTGTGTCCAGTATTGCATATGTAAGAACTTCTCTGTGTGGCTCTTGTACTGAAGACACAAGGACTGGGACAATACTTGAGGTAGCAGAAGCACGTTGTGTTGATGTATGGGATACAACCTTGTGCGTTTCCTGACTTGCATGTTCTTCTGTGGAAGTGGAGCTATTTGTTGTAGCTTCCACAGGTCTTTGTTTCCTGTCTTCGTGCAAGCAGGTTGGGTGACGACGGCTGCATGTGTTGCATGTGTGACGCCTCTTACAATCTTTGGTCACGTGACCCTTTCTCAGGCACCCAAAGCAAAGCCGATTTTCATGGATGAATGCCTTTTTGTCTTCACTACTCTTTGCTGCGAAGGTGGGACACTTGATGATGCCATGAGCTTCACTTTTACAGACGGAGCAAGGTGATTTTGGTTTACTGCTGTTTGTTTCTTGTTTCTCCTGAGCGAAACTCTTTGTTTGTGTATTTGTGTTGAAAGCTTTGGCTCTCTTTGGTGATCTTTCATCTGTGGCCTTGAAATTTATCAACAATGGAGAAGCAATAGGGTTACAAGCTATCCGCGCCTCTTTGCTCAGGAACTCTGTGAAGCGTGCAAGATCTGGATAGCTTCCAGATGTGTCAAGTTCCTCTACAACAATTCGACTCCACTTGCGCACGATCCATTCTGGTAGTTTTTTGAGCAACTTGTGGTTTTCCTCACAATCGTTAAGGATAGCTAGTCCTTTGACGTGTGGGATCGCCTCAGTGCAGCCTTGGAGGAAGTCAGCGAACTCTCGTAGTGCTAGTGGGTCGTTTGTGTTGATCTTTGGCCATCTCATGAGCTTATCTCGGAAAGCCTTTTGCATGATGAACGGGTTCCCATATCTGTCCTGTAAGACTTTCCATGCTCCATTGTATGCGTCCTCTGAATCTCTATAAAAGAAACCTTCTACAGCTTTGCGCGCCTCTCCAGCAAGATAATTTTTGAGATAAAACATCTTCTCAGTTGGTGGGAGGGGTTTTCTGTCAATAAGAGCCATGAACGACATCTTCCAATCTGTAAACCTCAAAGGGTCACCACTGAACGTGGTTGGTTCAGGAACCGGCAAGCGGTTCATGCTTAATGAGCTGGCGATTGCTTGGGCTAGACTGACAGACTCCTGGGTCATTGTCACTTCAGGATCTGCTTGGTGAGGTTGGAATGACGCAGCATCTGGATTCAATCGAGGTGTAGTTTCCATTCTGTAGCAAGCAGAGTTAGTTTTGTCATTAATCTCCTCATCATGGTTCTCGAAACCTTCAAAATCGTCATATGCTCTCACACGAGCTGCTGCTATAGCAACGTCTTTTGCTGCTTGTAACTGCTGCAATTTTGCTCTCTCTTGTTCCAACTGATGTTGCATTTCCACCTCTTTTTGTTTCATATCTGACAACATTTTTGCCTCTTTAAGTTTCCATTCACTCTCTAACTTGTGAAGATGTGCTTGCTGTGCTTGAATTTCTTTCATGGCTTTTGATTGTTCCAGCTTAGCAGCAAGCTCTGCTTGTGCATCTACTTTACTGCTGGGGGTACTGGCTGAGCTGGAGTGGTTGCTCAATCTCTCTGACAACTCTGCTGAGCTTACCGTTTCAGTTTTGGTGTGACCAAAGACAGAGCCATATTCATCTTTGTTTAATATTTCTCTTACCCTTTCCTTCTCAAGTTGGTCATTATAATCTTGATTAATAGTCTCTAGACGGTTACTGATGAGGTCACAAATTTCCTTTGTTAGTGTAACACAGGCGTCCATTTTTTTGACAATCTCTGGCGTGGTGTCACTGTTACGTAGGATAGGTTCATACTGCTGGCCTACGTCATCATGCTTTGCTTGAATGTCTTGCTGTAATTTATTAAGGTCTTCTAATGAGCAGAGGGCTTTTAGTTGTGTCCTAGTCTCCCTTGCTACCAGCTTCCAAGAGTCATAGGTCTTGTGAAATGCTTTCTCACGTTTTTTGGTGTCTTGGTCATGCATCTCTTGGCCTTTCTCTGTTAACTTTCTTTCACGTGAGCTGGACCTGAGTGGTGTGTCTTTGGGATTGTCTGTCTTCTCTGTTGGGAGTGACATCTTGTTTGTTTGTGTCGCTGCTTTAAGTCGAGTGTAGCCTTTGATTGTCCTATGCCTGAATCTACACTTGTAAGCTGTAGTTACCTTTTACCACAGAGTAATATTTATGTCAAGCATTAACTGATTATGGACATCCAAAAGGATTTTTAGCATAAAACAGTAACAACAAAATGTCAGAACTAAGCACTGCAAGCATTAATAGCTAAAGCACTTCACCCTTCAAACCTTTTCATAAATAGACAGCACATGGGCCAGTTTTCTTGAAATATTCACCAATTTTAGAAGTGTTAGGAACTGGGAATTAGCTAATTATTTTGACCTCACAATACCATGTTATTCTTCAAGTCACTTTGGTTATGCTGAATGGTCCTCTTTCAGTCTTTTGGCTCCTTGGCATCCAGTGACTCTTTTTGCATCCGTAGTTGTACCTTAAGCATGCTGTCCGTTTTAAGTCTTGCCTGCGTGCAGGAGTTGGATGCAAGCAAAGTAAACTGGCTGGTATCAGGATCGTAGTTGGACCTCGGATATGATGGTGTCAGCTTCTCATCAGGGATGGCAGGGCTGGTGCAGCGATGAGTTTTCACTGTAGCGGCCCCTCGGATTTATTGATCAAGACGCAGAGAGTTTCAAACGGGTGTCGATTTATTTCTTTCTCTCAACGAGCACCATGCACCATAACCACCGTGAAAACTACAGAATAAAACAGAAGAAATACAAAATGCTTCTTTGTAGTTTCACAAATAATTCACATATAAATCATGTTCACATATTAATCATGTTTACACATGATACAAATCATTTTAACTAACTCATAACGATGAAATATGAAATATGTTTTTAAGCTATTATGACAAGTGTATCACATGCTTCTCTTAAATGAGATACAATATATTGTAATTGTTCACAGAAAGAATATATATTGCTTTTATCCTGCTGACATGTGCAATTAACTCATAAACAAATGAAGGAATGACATTCTCTCTTTTCATACCTCATTCCGCTCTCCAAGGGCGCTAATTTAAGAGTTTCTGCCATCAGCTAGCATGCTCTCTAGCTCGACACACACCTCACAGTTCGGAGCTCGTTTCTCTGACGATGGAGAAGCACAACATTGCGACGAGAGACTAGCAGGAAGTTTAGCATCGCAAAAAACAGAAGAAGAAGAAAACGTGCCCTTCAAAATAAAAGCGGAACAGACCACAAGGTGGCACTGTAGGACTAAAATGTCTTGTTAACACACAAAAACAATACTGTGTAAGAGAATATTGCAATGCAATTAATCAGACATTTACAGTCAAATAGCCACATTTTGGGTTGGTAAAGCGTCCCGAGCAGCAACAAAGAGAGAAAATAAGAAAATCTCTGCAGATACGAGACAGTAACACGCCTTTTCTCCCCATTCCAGCCTCCCTCTCTGTCTGTTTACGTCTTCTGACGTCTTTGTTTCGTCTCGCTGCGTCTGCCGTGTGTGATGTGCACTGAGAGGTTGAAATCAGTCTTGTGATGTTGGGAAGGCGGCGTGCATCAAACTAAAGTAACGAGCCTGTTTTGAAGCTGTGAGGAGGAGAAAGTTCAGATGTTTGTGTTCAGATGTAGAGAGAAGTCCAAGGTTGTCTGGTTTCAGCTCAGTTTGTCTTCTTCTCACCCATCCTCCATTTTGTGGTCAGCAAACAGATGGACAGAAGTGGATTTCGCTGCAGGGGTTGTTTGAGACATTTCTGAGGACTTTTTGATGAAATTGTCTCCGCTGTGAATCGTTGACACTGTTGGACTCCAGCACAGCCGCCTGACTTCAAGCTGATCACAGCTTCTGTTCTCAGAGGGGACAAAGTGTTCATTTTTTTAAAGCCGCTGTTCAAATAGAGTGAGCGTTTGATGGTCTCATCAGTCTGCCTACAAATTACACCATTTTTCCACTTTCACATCGTGTCCAGTCCCGAAGGCAGAGATACACCAGACCTTCCTGTTACCCTCTGTGGAGAGCAGACCCACAGTCAGGTGACCAGCGTCATCATGCTGACAGAAATATACACGGAGCAGAAAACAAAACTACTTGCTAAGTTTAGGAAAAGTTGATGTTACGTATGTTAAATACATCTGTAGGTTAAATTAAGTCAACATTCAGTCTTTGTTTCACACGGGACATGAACACTGGACTCCTGGTGAAAGTCCTGTTTCTGTTTAATCCATCCATCAACACAAAGACATTCCTGCAAGTCATGTTATCTGTCAGAGATTGAAGTGTCCGGGCTGAATCGTACAAAAACATGAAAGTCATTTTGACTATGTGAAACCTTTTCCTGCATCCCAACACACGCACACTCACACACACATACACGCACACACACACACACACACTCACACACACACTCACACACACACACTCCGACCGTGTTCAACAGATTGCTGCGCTGGGTTTTTTCACATGGGAGACACAGCGCCCACTGAGACGACCGTCATACCCAGAGACAACAGCCAACACACACACACACACACACACACACACACACACACACACACACACACACACACACACACACACACACACACAAATACATGTACGCACGGATAGACACAATACACCCCACCGCTCCACCCACATACAGTCATTGGTCTGAATCCAGGAACTGTGCCACCAGCTGTCCCCCTATTGGCTGTTGTCTTGCTGTGGGAGGTGTGTGTGTGTGTGTGTGTGTGTGTGTGTGTGTGTGTGTGTGTGTGTGTGAGGAGGTGGGAGGAAGGTCTCGCTCACTTTCACCCAATCTTTTCCTGTCAGTCTCACCCACTCTTTCTTTTCTTACATCAACATCCTGGGACTTGAGCTCAGACTATGAGACTTATTATAAGATGAAATGTGTCCTCCGTCCGTCTCTTCCTTCACGTCTCGCTCATTGTTCTGTATGTTCTGAGTGTAAATACTGAGCGTGGGTTCGTCTATAATCATTCAGCGGTTCCAGTCGGATCTCGTAAAGAGAAACGCAGCCTGAAAACACTGAATCTACAGCGACTCATCCAAAAGATGTTGCTATAATCTGCAATATTTTATTTTTGGTGTTATTTCTGGAATCCCCCAGGACGTCAGTGATGATCTGTTTTTGGACATTTCCCTCGTCCCTGTGGAGAGAGGGCACGCCGGGAATTTGAAACACAACTTGAACTTTCTTTCCCATAAATCGATCCTATAATTAGTCTGTGTGCTTTAAACCAAACACCACCAGCACACTACATGAATTAAACGGTCAGTTTCAAGTATTAGATTACATATCGTCTCCTTTCTTACTCTGAAAACAGTTTCCCCATCCTCGACTCTGAAACTCAGAGCTCACACGTGTCCTTAACGACTCTGTAAGGACACTCCCACACAGAGTTTAAAAGCCTGCAGCTCCTCCAGTTAGTTAGAGCTGAAGAAGCCTCTTGGATGAGAGGTGAAACGTCTTCAACAAACTGAAACAGGTCCAGTTGTCTACGATACAGCACTTAGAATCAAGTGGTTCTGAAATGTATTATATATAGATTGTATTGTATTACATATGAGATTTCAAAGAAAAAATCAGGATCTCACTAAAATATAAGATGATTGGTTGAATTTGCAGGATGTTAAATTCTTCCTCATCTCATCAGATCACAATGAGACAATCAGCTCCTTCGTACTCGAGTATTCTCCGTCTGTGCTCGTGATCCTGCAGCATCTTTGTGATGAGACGAGGTCGTTTCCGGCCACAGTCTCATTAAATCTTCTCCCTGTCGGTCTGAATCAGAACTAACTGGACACACACATGCTGTGATTGGTTATTGCTTTTTAAAAGCCTCCTCCACCCACACACACACACACACACACACACACACACACACACACACACACACACACCTCCTCTCTGTGACTCATCACACACACACAGACACTGTGACCACATCCGATCCTGTCATTGACCTCTTTAAAGTGGTAATGATCTCACGTGTGTTTTCTTAATGTATTCTTGGTTTATCACATGCGTGTGTGTGGTTGTGTGTGTGTGTGTGTGTGTGTGTGTGTGTGTGTATGTGTGTGTTGACAGTATTGTAATACTCCACACCCTGATGCTTTCTTCATTATCCCCTCAGCAGCAGCAGCAGTTTGTTTTTAATTAATTGAAAAATCTCAATATTGGCTCCAGCAGGAAGCTGCGAAATCGATGTTTCAGACTCTTTAACGAGCCGGTCTGATGCTGAGCAGAATCTCTGCTCCTGAACAAACTGGAGCTCAGAGAAAATCTAGGATTCAAAATGACAAAGACAAAAACACATTTATCCTACCAGACCTGGTGTGACTTTTATCCTCACAGCCTGAGAATCCCTCTGTGACAGTCGTCATCCTCTGAGCCGTGTCTTCACCTTAAACCAACGTGAGGCAATTTCTCTCAATACTCAGAGCATCTGGAGTCACAGGAAGCAGCTAGCATGCTATTTACATCAACCTGACAGTTGTGTCAGTCATGGATAAGCTACACACATTGTCATTGCCTGTCCTGCACAGCACATGAAATAAACTGTAACACAGTGACTTCAGAAAAAGCAGCATTTTGAAAAATCTGTATATATTCAACTCAAGAGTCTTCGACAGCATCAGACGTTTCAGCAAATCCTCAATTCTTGAGCGACCGCAGGAAGAAGATCTTTACTCTCGTCCATCAGGAGCGGAGCAGGAAGTCATGTGACATTATTAGAAAAGTGAGAACGTCCTCAGAGGGCGGAGGTCAGGATGGATCAACAAAACGCTGGACCCTCACACAGGAGGCCACTGTTCATTTCCTGTTACCTGCTGTCTGTCAGTATTACTGCAGTTTCTTGTAACATCACCACTCCCTAGTAACCAAGTGGTTACACAGCTGTGTAGTATCATGAGATTTATTCAGTTTTGAAGCGGCACCGTCGTCCTGCTGATCGGGCCAGATTACACGTGTTGTTCTGGAGGACGCTGATCAGTGTCGTATCTCGGAGGCTTATTGGTTTGACATATCGCAGCCTCTGTGTCTTCTGGTCCGCTGCACTGTGGGAGCAGTGTAGAAGTATCTGCTGTGATGCAGCTGTAAATGTGAATTGTATGTTTTCTGCTGCTGCATCACATCATAAAATGGTTTCTTGAGAAGCTCTCAGACCATCTCTGCACTGAGACTCTCAGCTGACAGTGAATCGTTCCTATTCAACACTCTTAAAGCTTCTGAGTGTGCCGCTGAAGTAAAGTGTGTAAGTGTGTGTGTTTATCGCCTTTTGCTGCTGTTTGATGTCAGCCGTGTGCAAACAGTAAACTAATGTATTGTAAGCCTGTGTGTGTGTGTGTGTGTGTGTGTGTGTGTGTGTGTGTGTGTGTGTGTGTGTGTGTGTGTGTGTGTGTGTGTGACCATATGGTGGTCAGTGCATCCCTTTGTAATCAGGGCGATGAGTGTGTTATATAAGATGTAAACATTTATCCTGAGCACTGTAAGCTCATGTAACCTCTGACCTCTGAGCAGTAATACAGCCGACACACTCCTCAGCCTCGGGCTCTTCAGCTTCATATGTGTGTTGTGTTTACTGTCACTTTTATTTGACGGACTCGTCTGTTGAAATCCTCTCTGAATGTGAGTGAATCGTCACCTCTGACCTGCAGTCCTGCACCGGTCACTGTTTAAACTGTGGATACGACAGATTAATACTGAATTAAAAAGTTGCGTGCTGGAGTTTCAGGCTGAGCCGCTCCAGCAAACATTACATTATGAAACGCTGCCTGTCGGATGTGGATGCATCTTGCAGAAGCCTCCGGCTCTCGTTATGCAACTCTGAGCTCACTGTTGGTACCGTCGGGACGTGGCTGCAGCTAGTTCAGCTTCTCAGACAGTTGTAAGAGTTCAGCAGTCCGATAATTTGTTGGACTCACATCAAAATCAATGCAACAGAAGCAGAGATATCGTCTGTTTTGTTGTTTGTTGTTCCTTCTTTTCAAAACCTACATTACCCACAATGCAACTCGACTAATCAAAGTTCAGTCACAGAGCCATACAAAGCTCTGCTCCTTTCTAACTGCACACCAACAGATTTGTTTCATATTCAAACTTGTTGTCTTCAGACACAGTCGATGTTGACTGAGCAACATGACTTGAGGCGATTTATCAGATTTCACGCGGCTTCATCAAGAGCCACAAAAAAAAGCCCCACACTTTTTTATGCAGCAGTATTTTCAGTGAAAACTAAATCTTGAGAGAAAGTTAATTCAGCTTGGCTTCATCAAGTCTTTTCCAAATGGTAAAATATTCAACAATTAGAGTTAAAAAAAAAACCAAACTAACTTCAACTCTAATTAAAGGTACACTGGAGATTTTGAGCACTCGTGGCGCTGTAGACGATGTTTTGATGCCCCGACGCAATCTGCAGAATAAATATTGGCATTCTACTTTTCTGCAAACCAGCGAAATGTTACATTTGTATATTGAAACTTTGGGTTTCTTTACGTTTTAGTTTTAAGTGTTATGACAACATTGTGGTTAAGGTCTGGTTAGGTTTAGGCACAGATGAGGAAAAGATATTGTTTTGACTTAAAATGATTTGTTGATAACCCTGAAAATATTGAATTGTCGGTCGGTCTGCTGCTCGGCAGCCATCTCACCTGGCTGTCGTTGCCTCCTCCCTCCAGGTGAGAAACTCAGCTGATATACATCTAATCTGACACATGTCTGAAGTGTTGATATGACGCATCTAAAACGTACGAATGTTACATATCTGTTGTTGCCAACACTTTATCCTGGAGACTGGGCTGCAGGCCCGTCTGTTAGGTGACACATGGGTCAGCGGTGGCAGTGATGTTCTGGTGTGCAAAGTGGAGTTGTGCCAATAAATTGATAAAATGATGTGAAGACTGCAGTTTTAAAAACATAAGAGGGACGAATGCAGACACTGTGTTCATAAAGCCGGAGGAAAATGTGCAATATGTTTTGTTTAATGTAAATAAAACTGTTTGTTTACAGTGAAAATGTCCACAGGGTGCGATTAACTCACACCCAACTTCTGCTCATTACAGTTTAACACAAGTCTGCTGTAGAAAATTAATCCATAAGTGTGACCGGAGGAACGTTTCCAGCACCATGATTCTGTCTTTATATGCTGAGTGCATATTCGTGCCGTCTGTGCTGTAAATAATTCATGCAGAATTATCCCCAGGTCCTAATTGAGCCGGCAAATTTGCAGCATGAGAAAACGACCCTGCTGACTGATCTCACTGACCCTCTTTTATCTTCTCTTCTTCTGTGTTTTCCCCGGCAGTGGGGGACCGTGTTGTTTTTTTTAGATGGCGGCAGGGTCAGAGCCGGGGTCAGTCGTTGTGACCGTCGGGGCCGTTGCTCATTGTTACTGCAGGATAACTGACACACAGCTCTGCTACTGCTGCCTTTATTTAGCATGTGGGCTGACCTCACACACATCCACGGACACACTCGCACACACAAATTACTGTACACGCAGCATGAAGGTTAATATGAGAAAAAAAAAAGCTGTTCTGAATTCTCAATGACTTCCTGAAATGTGGTTAATGATCTTAAAACCAACACCCACTTTTGTAAATCAAATGCTTCCCGTCACGCTGCCGGGTGCTCCCTCTGTGTGTCAGCATGAGCGAGTGTTTTGTTCTGCTGTGAGTATTGTGTTCGGGGGTTTGCCGCTCTTATCTGGCCGCCTGCCTGCACCAGCGTCTGGCTGCTCTTCCTGATAACACTTTGTTGTGCAGCCACAGCGCTCTGTAGTGTCCACTTTTAGCAACACATTCATATCTACCATGGACTCAACCTTGAATGAACTCTTTTGTCGCTCTGCTGGCACACGGATCAGTACTGGAGAGGAGGGGACACGCCGTGATGTCATGAACATATTTAAAACATGAGCTGCTTCCTGCTTCTGAAATGAGAAGATTTGCTGCTTTTTTCTCTGCACATGAAACTGAAAATGTTTGGTTTTTGGACAGTTTGTCACCTCCAGGCTGCGTGAAACAGATGAGATGATTCAAGAGAATAATTAATCAATGATGAAAATAATTGTTAGTCACTGCACAGTGCTCATTGACTGAACAGATAGTGGAGTACTGTTTACTTTGGCATGTTTCCTTGTTGCAGATATTTAAAGTATTTAAAGTATCCAACAGCACTGAATGTGTCTTCTGTCCTTCCTGTCATGGAGCTTGTGGTCCACAGACTCTCTGCCAGACCAGGCTGGAATAATACGCCTCTGAGAAGACAGTTTGATGACAGGGGATCGGTATCGAGCTGGTTTTATCCCTGGGTTTGGCTCCAGATTCAGCAAATAGCACCACTAATTTAGCTGCACGGCTGACTGCAGCTACATTAACAGCAGTTAGGGGTTACTTTAGCAACAAGCTCCCATCAGGAGACTCCACAGATCCCCCGGCCTACGTCACTGTTGAAGGCTGCAGTCAGCAGTTACTTCTGCCTAAAGTCTGAACATCTGTTCAGAGATGAGGGAGAGCAGCTGGAGGGAAAATATTTTTACCATATATTATAATTCTGCTTCATCTAAATGAGTGAATAAAGTTAGAAAGTAGAGTTTTTATACAGTAATCCCCAGAAACACTCTGCTCTGACTTCATACATCCATGTGTTAATTGGACGATCACCCGTACACGCCCCCCAGTGCAGGATGAGTCATCAACACTTTTCCAGAAGCTTAAACTCTGTAAAATACCATTAAGAACACAGGGGAAACTACTTTATGACATCAGTTTTGACTTTGTAGGAACTTTAAGGTTTGTGTTTTTGTCGGTGATGTTATTTTCTTTGGCTGTTCAGTCAGAGCAGCTGTAACAGAGTCAGAACCAGCAGTCCAGATACTGATTCATATCAGTGGTCAGCTGTGGTGCAGGAACAGAAATCTCCCAATTAGGCCAGGAAGGATTTTCAATATCGACACAAACTTTTTAACAATACATTTCTGTCCCACCCCCATTAAACTGGCTCAGGAGGAAGGAGCAGTCGTCCAATAATCAGAAGGTTGTTGGTTTGATTTCCGGCCCCTGCAGTCGACATGAACCCCACATTTCTCCTGATGCTGCTCCATCATTGTAAAGCACATCCAGAGAGTAACCTGTTTAAGATTATCAGTAGAAGGAAGCATGAACCTCACATCACATCACATCACGACCCACTGACAACACAAAGAAACTGAGCTTTTCATGGATTAGTCCAACTAGGCCTCGAGGTCACCAAGATGCAGAGAGTGTGGAAGGAAAAGAAATGAAAATACCAACATGTGACAGCAGCTCTACATGTGTCTGAAGTGTGAGTGTCCTGGTTTCTGGTGATGAGAGGCAAAGAGAGGAGCGAGCGATTTAGAGGAGCGAACAGTAATATGTATGTATGAGAGGAGAAGACGAGCGTGACACTGTGATCCAGGAGGCTTTAAGGAGTGTTGTGCACTCGTAAGGCCTGAAGCCAGGATGAGGAGCTGCAGACAGACAGCTCCATTTCACAGCCATTAACACCGGGTCGCCTGGTTACCCTCTGTGAGGAGAGACGCACAGACAGACAGATCCATTACCAGTTAGCAACAGACGGGTCTGAATGAGGAGCATTGTGCTTTATATGTTGGGAGGATGTTTGTGTCTTCAGTTTGCAGACTGAGCTTGGGAATACTTGGTAATATTTTATGTTGTGAGAATGCCTTATGGTCTGGTTAGTTTTAGGCAGAAAACAAGGAGGTCAGGGTGAAGAAAAGATCATGATTTGGTGTAAGCGGTGGCGTGTCTACACATGTTGAAATGCTGTCTCAGTGGCTGGGCGGTGGCTGCATGGCTTATAAAAGGCTCGGTAATATCATAAAACAGCTGGACCCGGTAGTTTTCATCAAATATTACTCATATTAATACATATGCTACATATAAAGTGCATTTTTATGGACTAAAAGAGGCGGATTAGTCCACAGAGAGATGGAGCTGTAGTGAGTGGTCGGGGCAGCAGGAGGGTGTATGTTGGATGGAGTGTGTGTGTGTTCATGGTAATGTGTTTTTAATAGCATTTGGACAACAGTGGAGCTCCATGACAGGAAGAAGATACGTCAGGCTGTGATGCTCATGATTTTTGTAGATAGTTGATTTTGGTCTATTGTGAAATAAGCCTTTAACACTCTGTATTTATTGATGTATATATACTTATCTGTTTGTCAAAGTTTGACTGTTGTTATCGTGTGTTCCTGGTGCTGATGACAGATTTCAGTCTTTCACAGCCTGAAGCGTGTCAGCTGTATTTACACCCTGACAGCAGTAATACAAGGAGAGGAGAGGTGACGGGAGCAGACTGATGGAGAGCTGCGAATGAGCTCACAGTCAAACTCTGCAAACTGTTTCTGGACGACTTAACATTTAAATTGTTTTCTCTCTGTCTTCCTGCTGTGTCAGCAGTCTCTGCAAAAGTTTCGGTGTCACAGACAATTGACTCACCTACGGTGTGTTGTGTGAAATAAACTTACGAAGGGTAAAACTGATAATTGCTGCTGGGCTCCTGCTGTCTCTCTGCTAGCCTCAGAAACACTGTTCATCAGGTTTATTCTGAACGACAGGAGGGCGGCTGTTTGGTTATTACGATGTGGTGAAGTTCAGCTGTTAGTAAAATAATACCACAAATATTTCACCCACTTTACGGCTTCATGAGTGTGCTGTGAATATTAATTTGTCACTGCTTCCTGAAACGAGACAATAGCATGAAGAGAATTAAATTCAGCAGTATGAGCTGCTCGACAAGCTGCAAGTAAAACTGGAAATAATTGATAAATCCACTGAAGACGTTTGTGTGTCCGAAGAATAAATGCTGCAGGCCTGTGAGTGTGTTTTCCTGCCCGATTCACTCGTGGCACACAGAATAAATACAACAGATGTCAAAACGATCACTGCAGACTGCGAGTCGGCCTCGGAGCCGCACTCTGGGGCCCAGGTGGTTAACATGGGCACCAATAGAAAACAGGCTTCGCTGCGCCTGAGGCAGAGAAGAGTTCTGGCACTGGTCAGTACCGACCCACTTAAAGCACTGAACCTGGCAAAAGACCAAACTGCCAGAAAGCAGAAGAGTTCTTGAGTTAAAACATTTACAGGAAATATATAGTTATGGTTCACAAGAGGTTTAAACACAAGAAGTTTTGACTGTGGTGAGTCAAACTGTCATAAAATCTGTTCAGAGTGACTTCGTGTTTAAAATGTAAATTCTGACAGTGGCATCAGTGTTTGGATGAGTGATTCTGGATATTGTGGTATTTTTATTTAGTCTTCTGAACATCTGGACGTCTTGTTTACCTGCATAATATCAAATCTGTTCTGTGAGGTTTCTATTAATCAGCAGATCTCTCGAGTGCAAATACAGCAAACCAGAGAGAAGTATGAAAACACATGATATCGTACTGTGGTGGATCCTCAACAAAGAATTACACCAGAAATAACTTCAGTAAAGTGAAAAAGACAGATCGTCAAGGTAACCAGAGGTTAACACAACTGCACACAGCTATTAAACCGCAGAAGAAGCAATCTTGAGCAGCTGAAGTGAAACCAGCAGCAGTAAACAGTCCATCACCTGCTATTTAAAGGTCACAACCAGTAATATTCAGTGTGGAGACATGAAAATCCTGACATTTTCTTAGTGGCATTAAATCACGTCGATGCTCATAAAACAAATTTACGTTGAAACAGTCGCTTAATAAAATCAGTCAGTCCTTTAATGTCATGCTTTTGCATTCGCATGTTGTGAACAGACTGTAAAATGTGATGGATTACGGCCTTTACACAGCTCACAGGTGCACAACGGCCGGTGTTAAGTCTTTATTTTGGGTTAAACTGGAACGAAAGTGACAGACAGGTGGATGGAGGCTGACAGACGGAGCATCGTCCAGTGGCCCCCGGCTGGACCCTGTCAGCCTGAATATCTGATCAAGAAAAAGGGCGAGAGATATATAAAGAGACAGGCAGGACAGAGAGAGAGAGAAGTGGGGAATAGAGGGAGATGAGGACAGACAGGGAGGAGAGTGAAACAATCTGAGTTTGAGTTTTAACGATCGTTCCAATCAGTTAATGTGACTTTTTAACGAGATTCACATAATGAGAGAGACACACAGAGGTGAGGACGAAGAGACGGACTGATAAACAAGAGGAGACATTTAGAGAGCACCTCGAAGAGAGAGAGACCTTTAACGTTCATTTAAATAAACACACTGATTGCAAAACCTTTGAATAAAATAAAACACACACACACACGCACATTAAAAGCAGTGCACTGGTCTCACATTGCACTCATTATTGTGGACGGTTTAACAACATCACAATCTTTCTTTTTCCTTTTTCCAACCTGGTGCCTACATTACCCACAATGCAGCTTAGCCACTGAGTGACATCACACTTTAAACACACTTTAATGTGTAAAATTGGTGGCGTTACCCTTTAATGACCCACTCAGGACACATTTGCATTGTTGCTCAGATGCTTCAGATTTGTAGTTTGTGTTTTTCAGTGAGTCTGTCTCTGGACCGATCACACATTAAATGTTGTGGTGTCGTTCTGAACCTGTTCACCTGTTTCCTGATGTGTGTGTTTGCTTTGTTTTTGCCTTTTGGACGAGCTGAAACCACCGTGTGGAAGTTTTGTGAAACATCCACAAAGAATGTGTTGCAACACAAGCAGGAAGCCTCGTCAGATTTGAGGACGCAGTCTATTCATTGTCGACTGGAATTACACAGAGAAAACACAACAACACAAAAGCTGCTGCTGTGAGTCTCAGCTGTCAGTCAGTTCTGCATCTGTGAGCTGTGCTGTCGTCCAATCAAACCCTGAGGGTGAACCATAAACAAACATGTTGTGAAAGGAGGATGACAATTAATAGTTCCTGCTATTAAAGAGGCTGCTGGTGTGTCGGAAGAGTCTCACAGCACTTGAATGCACCACTGAATAACAGCAGATGTCAACAAAACGAGAAGCTAAGTGGACGGATGGATGCGGCTCATTAAAGAACAGATAACTGCGCTCTGTGTTGACCCGGGTCCAGTTTCTGTGTCACCTGACTGCAGGTGAGGCTCTGATGTCTCATTAATTTAATGTTTCTTCAGTCATAAGGGGGCGATCATAACACGAGGTAGTTAAAAGGACCGTTTCAGCCTGGAGGCAACTGACTCATAGATTATTCAACAAAGGGTGAACCTCTTTATCAGCGCTCATGATATATAGTGTTTGCTCAGGGTGTTGCAGACAGGCGCTCTGGCTCTCCAGCTGGACTTTTCTCCTTGTTCTCCTTCACATATTTGTTTTGACTTTTCTCTCGTTGCTTATCTGCATCACCAATTTCTCTACCTGTCGTTCTCATGTTTTCCTCCGAGGCTCAGAGGGATGAAAGTCAGCAGTAACATGTGTCCTCTTAAACATCTACAGCAGTAAAATTAATCCAACCAGCACCAGAAATGATGACATTTTAGTACATTTTGGCTGATAATACTTTCATACTTTGACTGAACTAAGGTTTTGAATGCTGGACTACTTGTAGTGGAGTATTTTCACCGTGTGGTCGTCATACTTTTACTTCACTAAAGGCTCTGAATACTTCTCAGACCAGCTGTTGTTTGTGGAGGCTGCAGATGTGACTCTAACGTTGGACTGAAGGCAGCTTCTTCTTCTTCTGTGACAAACTTTTGATGCTCCCTCCATCGCAGGGTTCGCCTGTGTGTGTGTGTGCGTGTGTGTGTTATTGTCTCCGTGTCCCCCCGTCCTCTCGTTACGCAGCCGCTCTCTCTTTCATGTCTCTGTCTGCCCCCCCCCCTCCTGCCCTCTCAGTCTCTGGCTTGTTTTCACTGTCACTCGTTCATCCCGTCATCCCTCGCTTCCTTTCACTCTGTCACGGACGACTCACAGGGCTTTGTTTTAGAGAGCCGCAGCCTGACACTGAATGGCACTCATAGTCTCTCTCTCTCTCTCTCTCTCTGACACACACACACACACACACACACACACTGTAAATGATTTATATCAGTTTAATTAATTATACACAACATTCAACTGTGTACTGAGGCTGAATGTGGTTTAAAGATGTTGAAGATACTGAACAAAATGTCGTCTGTGCTAAATGCAGCAGAAGAAATTCACACACACATAAACACACACATACAAACACACACACAGACACACATACAGACACACATACATGTATATACTGTCATGAAAAGGAAGACAAAACATGCAGTACTTGTACTTGGTTTCTCCTGATGATCCACAGTCGTTTTCAGCTGTTTTCTACCTTCTGATGAAAGTCTTAATGAAATGAACTTCTTAGTTAATTAAACTCCAAATGAAAACGTTTGTGGATCATCGAGAGTAATCGAGACACGCCTCTATTGACTTCTTCAAATGTCGAGTTCAGATGCATTAATCATCATAAATTAAACTGTATTCAGCTCAGTGGGGTCAGGGCAGAAAATGTCTGGCTGATATTTCACAATTATGTTCAATAAACATTTATCTGTAAAGGCTAAAAGGAAAGAGGAAATATGGTTATTTATATTTTCAGATATTTGAATATTGAGTGTGATGAGTCTTAAAACAAGGTCAAACTCTGAGTATGACAGACTTATTATTATTATCATTATTATTAGTAGTATTATTATTATTACATATTTTTATAGAGATTTTTAAACAATACATGGGAGACAAGACAACACCACAAACATAATATAAAGTATACCACACATAAAAACAGTGTAAATGTAAATTAGAAACATTTTCTAAATGTAAACGAGTGAAATGAAATACTCCATATCCATGTGGGTGCAGTGCTTTAAGTGGGCCGGTACAGAACGACTTCTTCATTGTACTCGTTGGCGGACTGTGACTTTTTCTTGCGTACCGTCAGTTCTCACAAGCTGCCAGGACTGTTTTCTGCCATGTCAGTGAGGCGGAAGCAGCACAAGGTGAACCGGAGCGCTGCCCACTTCCTTTTAGTGCCCATGTTCACCAACTGGGCTGTTCTGATGGAGTGAGCCCAGGAGTGAAGCTCCTCGGCCGACTCGCAATCTGCAGCGATCGTTTTGGCGTCTGCTGTGTTTGTTCTGTGTGCCACGAGTGGAATTCATCACATGTCTATGGTCCTTTTAACTTCATTATTGCAGAAGAAGCAGTGTCCTGCTGATGTGTCATGTTAAGCAACATGTATAAAGTAAAGTCAAAGGCGATGGTGAAACGATGAGTTGAGCTGATGAGATGAAGTGTGATGGAGGAAGTCACCGGAGAACCTCGCCTCCTCCACACCTTCACGTTACCTCTCAGACTGACAGCCGGGGGAGCAGCAGCTCAGTCTCAGCTTATTGGAGCTGATCCTCTTAACTTTATTTACTTTTTTATTTATTTACGAATACTCTTTTACTCTTCTCGCTCCGCCACACAGATTCTGAGCTGCCCAGCAGAACCACAGGACTTTAAGACTGCTGCTGTTTGTCTTTCTAACATCAACAAATGGAACGAAAAGACCCAAAAACCAACACTGGACTCGTGTTGACTGTGACGCAGGACTCCACTATCATCCAAAAGAGGAGTAAAATCACACAAAGTGACACGTTCTGTGTCTGTTCAGCCATCAAAGCAGAACCGGGTCATTGAACATGAAGAGTCACATCTTGTCAAGAGACAGATAAAACAATGAAACACGCCTTCATTGTCTGCTGGTGTTGATTTTATCTTCAGCAGCAGAAACACTGAAGATTAACCACAGTGACAAAAATAACAGCATCATCTACATAAAACATGCAGGAAAAATGCAGTGGCAGACAAACAATATTTTGAGTCTAAGCTACACAGTTTAAATCTCCGTCTACAGTGGAATAAGTGTAGTTGTGTTATTTTACTCCCGCCTGACATTATTCATTCATTCATTTATCCCTGTGAATCACAGGTTTTGTAAAACAACACTGACAACAGATACACATGATAAAACATGATCAAATTACTCCACTAGGAGGACTTAAGAGAGAATTCATGATAAAAACACTAGAATAAAGAGCCAATATGATAACTAAGGTAACATTGTGTTAAATGAGTAAGATTTCCTCCCCTCAGGTGAGTTTGGTGAGTTGCCAGGTGAGCCCTGAGCCCATCTGCTCTCTGGCAGGCTCACATTAGGTTCGACCTGCCTTCTTGAAGCTCGGCAGCCGATCAGAAACCACCAGTGAAAATCTGTGAACGTGACAGAAATGTTCAGGTAGTCCTCTGATGGCCGTTCAGGACCAAAATACATGAATTAACAGTCCTGGATCAGAGCTTCAGTGATGACTGTCACAAAGTCATCAAAAGAACATTAGCTGCCAACTGTTTTGACGATTAATCGTTATTTAGTATATGCTTACTAGCTGACTTTCACACCAGGAGGATGAAGGGTCAGTGGATATTTGTAAGGACACCTGCGGACGTTTCCAGATGTTTTTGTGGCGACCAAAACTGGCTATTTTAAGACAAACCACGATAACGATAACCAGGTGGTGGCGATTATAAGGTTGCAACATAAAAAGAAACGTTAACTTATCTGTGGTTCTGCAGAAACCTTTGCTAACATTTTCTCAGGTGCTCTGGTTGTTAAATGTGACGATCTGCAGCTTTTTCTTTGTCATTTATGACAGAAAATAAAGAGTCTTTGGGTTTTGGACTGGTGGTTGGACTAAAAAAAAGCTCTTTGAAGACGTCACTTTGGGAAATCGTTTTCACAATTTTAAGACATTTCAAAAAGAAAAAGAAAAGATTAATCAATCAGTCGTGAAAGTAATCTGCAGATTAATGCAGAATGTTTGCTCATTGTACAAAAATAAAAAGCTAAAGCAGTGGCAGAGGAACATCAGGGTGTAAATGAGGGCAAACGTAATGAAACACACACACACACACACACACACACACACACACACACACACACACACACACACACACACACCAGCCAGCAGACAATTTTCCACTTAATTAACTTACGTTCAGATTTGCATTAATGTATTTCTGTGGTGCAGAAAAAAGCTTCAATATTCTCAATAATCCACACAATGAGCTCGACGTTTTCACCGGGTCAATACACAAAACCACTTCTGGTGTTCCTGAGTGGTTCTGGTAATGGAGCCGCTCTGCTCTGAAACAATGTGAGCAGAGAGATAAAGGAGGTTTAACACGATGCTGAACAGTAACAGAGGAGGTCAGAGATGACACAGAGCTGCTGATGATGTTAATCCAGCCATCAGTGTTGTTCCTCATCTGAGTGGTAATCCAGCACAGTTTTTATCTTCCTGTTAGGAAATCTTTCGTGCCGAGCGAGTTTAAGTTCAGTCCAGTGAACACCTGTCATTTATTCTGCATTTACAACATTTATGAACCATCTGAGGATCCGTCCAAACTGAAGGACACCTCGAGGTTGATGAGGACTAAAAATATGACACAAATGTAATGTTGGTCCAGTCTGGATTGATTTCTACCTTCGGCTCGATGTCTGCAGGCGTTGATCCAACAAGCCATTTTATGCAGAAGATTTGTAACACATAACATCTCAGAATGTTTCCACATGAGAAGACTTCTTATCGTGCAACATGAGCGCAGTGAAATCAACATTCACAGCCCGTCCGCTCAGCCTGTTGCTGTCTTTTCTGCTTCTGTGCTCGTCAGTGTCGCTCTCAACTCAAAACTGCCAGACTGTGCAGGTTCTTACCAAGACATCCATAATTTATAACTGAAGGGTTCACACAAGCTGGTGTGTGGCCGTATGTGTGTGTGTGTGTGTGTGTGTGTGTGTGTGTGTGTGTGTGTGTGTGTGTGTGTGTGTGTGTGTGTGTGTGTGTGGATATGCAGCTCTGTTGATTCCTGCAGCAGAAAGCTTTGCAGCAGATGGGTTTGACCTCGTGTTATTAACCTTTTTTTCAAAGCTTTCGGGCTCTTACTGAAGAACGAGATGTGATATTCAACTACACAACATGTAAATTCATGATGAGTAATTCCATTAGTGGTTGAAAGAATAAAACCAGGAGAGACGCTGCAGAGCAATTCAGATTTTTTTGAATAGGCTCATAGATTAAGTTGTAAAAATGACACATGAGTTATGACCTTCATGTGGCATCAATATGAATGACCAATAAATTATTTCATTTTTATTTAGTGAATTTAATTAAAAAGGTGACGATGGATCATGAATTTGAAACAGTGTCAGTAACAGCTGACTGAACACAAACTGTCCGTCTACATGAATCACTGATCAACTGCAGCAGAATAAATCTGTGCAGTTCAGAAATAAGAGAAGCTCCAACATCACCACCAGAGGCCTCGCTATTTCATTTCATCATCCGCCAACCAATAATGTCCTTAATTTAAAACCGAGGATTTGTTTCACTCAGTGTGTAATTACACTCTTTCCTGAGGACGCTGTAGATGTGTGTGCGTGTTTGTGCGGCTGCATCAGAGGCTGCTGCTGCAGAGACAAGCTGAGCACTTAACACATTTAACTGTCCACCTCCAAAAGCTGAAGAGAAACTCTGTCATCACTCATCATCTGAGCTCTTTCATGTACAGTACTTTCTCTTTATCGCACTGTTATCTGTGGTTGTGCATGTTTTCAGTTCCTCTGCATTATTTGTGATGACAGATGTTGAGCAGTGGTTGTAGATGATTCAGTCTCAGGCCTTTGTGTTGAGGCTTTATGCCGTCACACAATATATATCTCCATATTTAGAAATCTCCTCGGAAGCACTTCATAACTGCTAATCAGATATCATGGATAAAATGACTGAGTGGACAAAGTAGACAAGAACAAGTCAGAGAGTCAGTAAGTTTAGAGAAAGACAACACTTATGCATTATTACAACATAATGATATCCAGAATCTAACATGATAAATAGTCTCATATTACAGTAGCAATATCATTTCAACAATTTGCATATAAAAGAAATCTTTGTGATCATTTGGTGCTGAATCATATCTGTGAGTGTTAGAGGAGAAGAACAAAGCTTTCTGACTTCATGTTCAGAAGCGTCTCGTGTCATCATCGTCACAGGGCTCCCTTGATAATAGCTTCTCCGCTCGTTGTCGTGCTTTGACAACTAAATTTAAGAACAAACTGCAGGCAGGTGCAAATTTATATTAATTGGTATTTAACAAAGGCGTCCCCTTGAGTTTGTAAGAGCTGGACTGAAGCCAGTGAATCTCAGGTTCACTGTGTTGGTGTTGCTCCAGGAGTGCAGGAGGAGCCTGAGGTTTGTTTTATGTCTTTATTTCAGTTCATGTTGCAGTTTGATCAGCTTCAGGAGAACAAAGTTTGGGTTCCAACCTTTCACAATGTTAACCTTTTGTGTCATTTTTTAAACTGGTGCCATGTTGTAGAGCAGCTTTGTCCTCTGATTGTCCAGAACCAGTCTCCAGAAGAAAATGTTTTACATTTCTGCAAACTTCAAATACATTCAAATCTGTCCACGTCTTACATACCGTGGGTTTCAGAGCGCTGTGGTGATGTTGTGTTGTGCCTTAAGGGCTTTAATTTGTAAGTAGGACACCACCGGATATATTTAGGAGACCTCAGGACGATTTCCAGCCGTGCTTGTGGCGACAGAAGCGGGTATTTTAAGTCAAAACAAGATCTCTTCATTACCCAGAGCAAGTGTTCGTGTGCCTAAACCGATCCAGATCAGAGGCACAGCGTTGTCACAACATAAAATTGAAATTTGAGCCTGAAGAAACGTAGAGTGTCTCATGAGCTCTGTTAAACTTTCATACTCTTTCTGTACAGTGACGGTTACTGGAGATATGTGACAGGAGCAGGCTCTTTACTGCTCTTAAACAGGACAGGCCTGGGTATTGGGATGGATACAAAGTCGTAGCTCTCACATTTACACACAGGACACACTCCGACAAGTGGCTGAACCTCTTCCTGGTTTGAAATGATGCCATCTGGGCTCAGATTTGGAGCAGCTAATCAACATCCTCTCACCAGAGGCCCTCGAAGACTAAAGCTGAAGGCATTCAGACTTCACCAAATCCTCGTTGGCATCGTACTGAAGGAAGGAGTTTTCTAAGAAGTACTTGTGACTCCACTTCTTCCTGTCGTCTTGGCGTGGTTCTGGTTCTGTTACTTCTCCTTAACGGCATTAAAAGCTTCGCCATGTTCACTGACAGCCTTACATTTTGCTCTAAAAGCCAAGAAAACGACGCCTCGTGCAAACAAGAGCTTAGTGGTGTTAAA
The DNA here is from genome assembly GCF_040436345.1 of Pagrus major. NCBI lineage: Eukaryota > Metazoa > Chordata > Actinopteri > Spariformes > Sparidae > Pagrus > Pagrus major. The sequence goes on along the minus strand of NC_133216.1, from coordinate 3,405,421 downwards.
TCTGTTGGTGTTAATCCTTTCATTAGCCTGATTTATTATAATGATGGTTCATCCCACCGGTCTTCTCCAGAGTGGAGACGACCTCTGGCTCGTGTTGTAATGTCTCATTAAATTAATAATGGCTGTGTTTGTGTCTGAGTCGGACTCTCCCAGTGAAACCGTACCAGGCCCGAGCTAATAAATGTGCTGCTGTAGAGGCTCTGATGAGTCAGGTACCACCTGCTGGTTATTATGTGAGTGTGTGTGTGCTTGTGTTTTACTGTGAGTGTATAAAAGAAACAAGTGTTTATGAATTTGTGTGCACAGATGTGTGTAGTTTTGCATGTTGCAGTCTGCTCTGCTGTATGCTAAGTGGCCCCTGCAGGCTCATTTCTCCCTCTATGACTTCTTTCAGCAGGTCAAGGCTCTTTCTTTTATGTGTAACAACCTCAGGAGCTGCATTAATAATGTCTCTTATTTGCATGTCTGTGTTTTTAAGAGGAGATACGAACATTACAAAGCAGAAAAGTTTGTGGACAGAAATAAATAACTGAAGTCCGTCTGTAGTGCACATATTTTGGTCTTTAAACATGAAAAAGCAGCATGTTTATCTCAACATGTGATGGTTGTTAACCTCCAGCTCATCACCTCAGCTGTCACACAGGCTGCAGGTGACACTGCAGGCAGAAGCTGCAGGCGAGTCACACACACGTCAGACAGTAAATATGTGTGAACACAGTTAAATCTCCAGCTGAGGACTTATTTTAAAGTGCAGAAGGTAAAAACATATGTGTGTTACGTGTACATACGTGTTACTCAGGAGAGGAGCAGGAAACTATCCACTCCCGCCATTTCCCCTCCACCTGTCCTCCATCTTTCCACTGCCCGTTCTTCAGAGACTGGATGGACTTGAGAGTGTTTTATTTTGGTAGCTTACACTCGCAATCAAGGCTTTTATTATGCTAATGTTACTATACTGCACTATTTTAAAGCAGGTAGATTAAAAAAAGATTATTTTTCATGTGAAAGGTTAAATTATTGGTTGTTTTATACGTTTGTTTGATCGATTTTGTTTTCTGTTGTATGTAAATATAATAAATGTATTTGTCTGAGGATCACAGTGGGGACATCAGTAGCTGCAGGCGGGTCAGCCCTCGCAGCTCATTATTTTTAATTAGCTGCATGTTGTCGGTCACATTAGAGTCGGATCTGCACGCTCCACTGCTGGTCTGTGAGCCAGCACATAGCCACAGCCCAGACAGGTGTGGAACCAGAGGTCACAGTGTTCATAGAGATGTTGGCTTAATTTAAATAAAGGTCTGTGTTTGAACAATGCTTCGGTACGGTGCGTGCGTTTGTAGAGACGACCTGGAGCAGAAAAACAGCCTGTAGACTCGATTCTGTAATTGTTCTCATTTTGTCAGCCTGGAGTCGTTCTGATGTTTGCTGCCTTTTGTTCATCGCTCGCATCATGTTGTTCAAAACAACCTCCAGCAGATATTCTGAGAGCGGAGTTGCTTTCGTGGGATAATTGTTTCAGTGTTAATTCTCCTTTAGATTTAGATGAAGTTGATGAAACTGGACGGGCCCGTACGGATCCTCTCCTCCTCGTTTTCTCTTTCCACTTACTGCCAGACATTTCCAATCCAGGTTAATCTATTCTTTCCAGTCTGTGTGTCGGTCCGTCTTCACCTTCATCCCCAATTTGTCTTCATCCATTCGTCGCTTAATCCTCAGTTTGCCGTCTGCCCTCTGTGAGGCAGGTTATTATTCTGTTTAAGTGTAGATTTGGACCCGGTTCTGTGGGCCCCAGCAGAACAAAAACCTGTATTGTCAACTCTTTTCTGTCTGAGCGAGAGGAGGAGGAGGATTCATGGCTTAATTTTGATGTGGGCTGAGCGCCAGTGAGACACAGGCGTTTTATTTAGTGCGGGCTAATACAATGAAAACCAGATCAATTTAGAGATTTAACTGCTGCTGTCTCAGCTGTCGGAGGGCGAGGTAAAGAAATGTTACTAACTTCAGCTTCTCTCCAGCAGAGTGAGAGCCAGGAGTGTGGTCAGCCGGGATAAGACTGCTGCAGGAATCAGACCTGTGACCTCATGCTTTAACTTTGCTTATTCTGCGCTTATCGCTCCATTCAGCAGTGGACATCCATCCATCTTTACATCCAGGCATCCATCTCTTCGTTAACGCTGTCTGGTGATTTGGTCACTCCGTTTATTCTCATGCGCTGACTGCAGCCAAGTGGGCTGGCTCACACAGTTCTGCTTTATCAGCACCGGGCCATCTGGAAGAGGAGAGGAGAGGAGAGGAGAGGAGAGGAGAGGAGAGGAGAGGAGAGGAGAGGAGAGGAGAGGAGAGGAGAGGAGAGGAGAGGAGAGGAGAGGAGAGGAGAGAGGAGGAGAGGAGGAAGTATGGATGTCTAAGAAACTGGATTCTGTTGTCTAACCTGGCAACTTATTTGTTCCAATCGAAGTTGTTGAGGCGTTTCAGGACTCATTCTTCTGTGTTTGGATCAGTTCACTTTGAGTCTGATTTAAAGCAGAGATGTTAGTAATGATTCCTCATTATTTTATTAATCACTGTTGTTAAGGTAGCCGACGATCAATTAAAGAAATTGTTTAAAGTTTGCGTCCCTGATCTCAACGTTGAGGAGTAAATGATTTCAGTTGTCAGATTCAGTTTTATCCAGTTGAGGAATTTCTCCCAAATCAAATCAAATCACGTCTTTCTTTAATGACTCCTGTAGTCACAGCTTCATTTCCTGTTGCAGAGGCGACTGTGGCTTCTTATGTAATGGTTTTACAGTAGTCGGTCGTCACTGTCACTTTGCTCAAAATGCTGCTGCCAATACAACATCTCTGATCTCTGATGTAAAACTTGGCTTGTCACTTGATCATGATCATGAATTTCCTGTCGTGGTCTCTGAGATTGTAGACGACTCACCTTCTGATCCCACAGCTGTTGTTTGTTCTTCATAATAAGCTGTTATTACCTGAACGTGGCCATAAAATCAACCCACTGCTGTTTCTGGAGCCGACAGAGCTCTCTGTGTGTAATCCTGTTAAGTGCTCTCAGATGATGTGTGTTCAATGCATTTAAAATGAGTCACCGCAATGTATTTGAAATACGTGCGAGCGCAAATTCAAATGAAATTATGAAGAGTGTTGAGTCACCAGAGCAGAAAATGTCTTACAGGAAGTGTGAGGAGCTGAATGATACATAATGTGTGCTTATTGTACTCTTTTTTAAGTGTGTGTGTGTGTGTGTGTGTGTGTGTGTGTGTGTGTGTGTGTGTGTGTGTGTGTGTGTGATCGAGCTCGTGCTGTGAGCTCCTGCAGGTGTCACTGGGAGAGTCTCATTAGCTGCTGGGTAACTGTTGTGAAAGAGCAGGACGACCTGCTGGTAACGTGTTAGAATTACAGCATGAACACACACACTTACACACACTTACACACACACACACACACACACACACCTCTTCCATGATGCACACACACCCTGTTCATCACACACACACACAGATATAGTGTGCCATGAGTTCAGCCATCAGGCAGTTGGATTAAAGGCTCAACAGCAGTGAGTTTAAAGGCTCAATAAACGACCCGTGTTAATTATTCTGCCTCTGATTATCAGGCGGCGCCGTCACGACGATGTCAGCAGTTTATAAAACGAACCTGACTCTGACATCAGAGCGGCAGCCATCTGTCTGTCAGGGGACACTTGTTGTTGGACCGGTTTATTGGATTTTTATTGTTTTAATTTTGGAGCTGTTAGAGAGAGAGAGAGAGAGAGAGAGAGAGAGAGAGACACTGTGGGAGTGGATGTGTTTGTCTATTTGTTTTAATGTGTGTGTGTCAGTCGTTACTGTTTATGTTTATTAATACAGAGACATTAACTGGACTTTTTACCACCTTTAAGACAGCAGTGGTTGATATTTCTCTCTAAGTTGTCCTCATTAGTCAGAATGACAGCAGTGGTGCAGCAGTGCTTCTGTGTCCAGTCACCAAAATGAAATTGTAGTGTTTCTGGAGGCTGTAATCTCCTCCACCCACAGGAAGTGATAAATCCATGAGTCTGAAGCTCTCCACCGCAGCAGACACCACAAGAGTGGAAACACAGTTCAACACAAACATCGTCCAGTCTGCACCTTTTACATGTTTCTATGCTGTCTAAAGATTTAATTTTATAACAGTTGATCTCAACAATGATTGCATAAGTGTTTGTGCATTGCATTGTGGGACAAAAGGGTCCAAGTCGCCATTACTGCGGTGGCATCGTCCTTCAATATCCACATGCTTGAATGCAAGCTGTCCTGAGAAGAGCTCCATTTTCCACCTCTAGCGTTACTTTCTATGTAATGTTACTTTTGACAGCGATGACCAGGAATCCAAACTTAAACTTTCCAACTGGAGCAGATCCAGACCATAAATTTTAATCAGTACATTCACAGAGACCCAACATTTCCCCTGAAAACAGAAAATGTGCAGAAATACAGACGAAATGAGCGCAGAGTACGGACAGAAGGCTCCGTATACGTGTCTAACGTCGAGCATAAATGAGCTTCGACATGTCAGTCCAGCCCGTGCTGCTGTCACTGACTCACTGCAATAATACGGTACGGCGGTACTGCAAGATGGCGGCTCACACAAAACAGTCACCGGGTTTGTCTCGACCAACATCTTTTGAATATGTATTATGAAACTGGAACACAGTGTCAGTTTCACTTTCGACCTCCACTGAACAGCCGGAGAGTCTCATCAGTGATCACAGCGTCTCTGTTAACTTCTCCCTCTGAACACTTTTAAAGAAGGCTGTAACAAACCTGGGTACAGGTGGTTCTGGCTCTGGTTCTGGCTCTGCACTGTCTCTGTGCACGCTGCAGGAGCCAGACATCTTTTGAAAATACCTTTTAATGGTTTCACAGACATTATTCAAATAAGCTCTTCTCCGGGTTTATTACTCTGAGTCTTCGGCTCCGCTTGTTTGATGAAGGCCGCTGTGTGCTGCAGTGTGTAGCTCGTTAGCCATAATTAATGAGCCAACTGCAAGTTCAACACACTTCTTACTCCACTTTTCAAATACTTTGGTGTGTTTTGTTTTACTTATATGGAGTTGGATATGATTTCCACATGGAACAATAAGAAGAAGCATTGTAAAGTCTCCTAACTCAGCAGGTGTTCATGTATACTGAATTAAAAGTTTAGATTTATTTATAGGCAGAGCTGCGTAGGTGAAGCCTGTTACAGTCTGCAATCAAAACTGTGTGTGAACGTTGTTGAGCTCTGCTGAAGCAGCGCAGGTGACCTCCTCCTGATCCTTCATGATAAACAAGGTGTTGGAGGAAAGTGTTAAATGTGCAATGTCTCATTTTGATACGTCAAAGGAGCAGCACTCCCTTTTATCTGACGAAGGTTACAAAACAACTGTGCGTTTGATTTTTGAGGTTATCTTCTGTATTTGGCCTTGTGACAGTGTTGTGGTTGTTTTGAGCCCAGTGTGCAGTGCAACATCTCTTCATCTGTTATCTATCCAGGCTCCTCAAGCTACTTATAGAAACTGTTTGTGTGTTTAAATGAAATAGCTCAGCACTGTGCAGACTTGACCCTCTTTCTATAACGAGCAGCGCTGCTTATCAGAGTCGGTGCACTCTGCGTAACGCTGGATAACATGTGTTGCATCACGCCACATCCTCCCCAGTGCTGTTGCTGTAGCGATATGCAGAAGCGTGTCTCTAATGCCCTCGAGGCTCAGGAGGTAACGCACCACTGAGACTGCTGTCTACATATCAATAATAGAGTTAAATAGTAGAGGCAGCCTCTGCTGCAGCACAGCCTGAAGCGCGGCTCTATTTCTGTCTGCTTTTTACGCTGGAAACTGATCATTACTGAGCCATAATTAATCTGAATCATGTTTGAGTTTCTATGTAGAAGATGCTTCGTGCAGCTGGTAATCATACACACATGAACATGTGTTGTATTGCCTGATTATGATGCTGTTGGTTGGCTGTCTGACATGGCAAAAATATGCTATTTAAGCTACCGGAAGCGAGACCTGAGGAACAGCCCTGAGCTGTGCAGTGATGCTGGTGGCATGGCCCTGAAACCCACAGGCCAAAAACAACTACAGTACACAGTTATTACTGCAAGAAATGGTTGTCATAAGAACAAAATTGTCTACTTAAAGGAAATAATATATCATAAGGAGAAGGGGTGAGCATTACACATCCAGCAGCTCTGTATCAAATGCAAGTCAACCAAACCTCCCTGATCTCTGACGCGTTGCTGCCGTTTGTTTTCGTCTGAAATATTCCTCGACACGTTGAAAATGTTGCTTCAGATTTCAGACGCACTCGTACGCACTGCAGGATTTATCATCAACAATCAGCTGACTGATGGATGAATGTGCTACAGCTCTATAAAAGTGGAAAGTACGCTCCATACGCATGTGAAAAAATTAGAAAATTAGCTTGTCTCCCATGTTTTTAGTGGCTTTTCCATCCATCTGTAAAGAAATGCATTTCCTTGCGTTGGACACGAGGAGAGTACATATTGGTATCACAGGAACACGTCATAAATGGGCGTAAACTAGAAGTGAGCGGTGCTTAAAGCGAAAACAACTGGGACCAACCAGATGTTGTTCATTTAAGTGTATAGTTATTATAAAACTATCTACAGAACATCACCAGAACTGAGCTTCAGATCAATGTAAACTTCACCTTCAGCACCGAATGAGGACTCTCCGTCATCTCGAGCACAGATATTGACACATTTTACTCGGATGAGACTCGGTTGATTATCTGTTCTGGATACTTGTTTCAGCTGAGTACTTACCAAGGATTCATATCAGTGTGTTATTTTCCCGCCATGTGTGAGCGTGTTGGACATCAAACAGCTCGGTGAGAGAGGGACGAGAATGAGAAACCATTAAATCCCCATGAAATCACACGTCTCTCCTTTCTTGTAGCTTGATTGTTTTATATTCAGGCAAAAAAACAAATCTTCTTTTCAGTCGCCTGATGTCTCAGAACAGAGCTGAATGCTCTTCTTCAGATTTATTGCCATTGTTAAATATCAACGAGATTAAACCAGCAACACTCGCTGACATGTTCCTCATATTAAAATTCATATCAGCGTCGACTCGTGCTGCAGTGCAACAAACTCGTATTTGTTGCAAACTGGCCGAGCTCTGGGTCAGATGGAGGCACTTAATGCACGCTCTGTTTCTCATTTTCCATTCCCAGCTTCCAGTTTTGTTTTTTTCCACTTCCCAGTCTGCATTCCCAGGACACACACGGAGAACCCACAGATGCTTCCACCTTTGCATTTTTATCTTGGTGCTCTTCAGCAGCGTGGATGGTGATTAACGGGTGCAAATGCAATTACAGTGCACGACTGATTGCAAGACTTATAACCTCCATGTCCCATTAAACACACATTTATATACTGTATGCATCCACGAACAGCTGACACACACACACACACACACACACACACACACACACACACACACACACACACACACACACACACACACACACACACCGTATGTTAGAGGTCCAGTGGGACCTCCAGACTGCAGATGGCTCCTATGGAAACTGCAGCCTCCAGGTCTCTCCTGCACACACATGCACAGTATGGAAAAACAAGCAAGACGGAGCAGAGAGGGAGAAGATGTATAATTCATATTATTCATACTTTCTTTATTTCCAAACTGTATTTATCATTCATTAACCACTGAGCGGGTGAATATTGTTTAGTAATGTGTTTAGCTGTGAGGAGGAGCAGAAGTCAGGTGTGTTTATGAGGTGCTGGAGGAGTCAGCTGTTTCCTGTCGGTCGCTGTTTTTTTGCTTTTTGTTCTTTTTCCGTCTAAAATATTCACGTTCATCTGTTTTAATTAGAAGTTTAATACTGAGAGGTTTGAGGCAAAAATGCTGATTAGATGAAGGAAGTTTGATAAATCTGCTGAGGAAGGACTTTTCACAAGTGTGTGTGTGTGTGTGTGTGTGTGTGTGTGTGTGTTTCCTGACAGATATGTGTGGGTGTGTTTTGATGTGTGTGTGCTGCGACCTGTGAGTGTTGGGGTGAGCGGTGCATGGAGGTATAACATCCTGATGAACACGGCACCAGCAGAGAGACCACCTGGACCATCAGAACCTGCCTGACCTCACACACACTCTCTCTCTCTCACACACACACACACACACTCACACACACACACACTCACACACACACAGGTTGCCTGAGGGTTTGTCTCAGTTGAAGGAAAAGATTTATTAAGACTTGTTTTTTTACGGGTTAGAACATTTTTGACTTTTCTAAACTTCTCAAACGGGCTCAGCTGAACACTTAAAATAATTTTATTGTGCTTATTAGCAGTTAAGACGCAGACGACGTCGTCAAATGTCTTGTTTTGTCCACAACAAAAAATATTCAGTTTACCGTCACAGAGAAACAAGAAGATATTCACATTTAAAAAGCTGGAATCAAAGAATTCTGACTTTTTATTAACTGGTTATCAAAAAAAGATGCTGATTAATTGAATGGTTGACAACTAATCAATCAATGGTTGCAGCTGTAGTAGTATTAGTGCTAATGGTTAGCACTGTAGCTATGAAAGGCATCAAACGACTGCACATCATCCAGTGACTGCTGACGCTGTCCATGGTGCTGAATCCACGAGGGTTGTTCCCTCGATGGGCGAACTTTCTTACAGCAATGTAACCGTCGCAGACGCGTTTCAAATGTTGGAAAGTTTTACCTCAGTGATGAAAAAGTCGAGCCTGTTGGAGAATGACATTTATAGAGAAAAAAGGAATCAAATACTGTCAGTGGTTTGTAGTTTTTAGGATTTTCTTCAGGATTACAGGCTGTTGGACACATTTTCTAGCTTTCAGAGTAATGACATAGCATCAGGCACCAATGGCTGAACCATCTGTCCATCTTTGGACAGTAACAATGTTTTCCACTAGATTCTGATATTTTATAGACACATAACTTCATAAAAATACCTCTTGCAGGGTCAAATTTAACCATGAAGACTTCTTGCTACTTACAATATATGGGCGTGGCAGCTGCACCGTGTATGGAGGAGGTTTGGGAAAGATCCTGGTTAAGGTCGATTAAAAGACAGATATTAATTACAGGTGTGTGTGTGGACACAAACTGCTGTCTCCTGCAGTACATGGCCCGTCCTCCAGCCCGACTTCACTGGGACTGAGCACTGGATGCAGTTGTGAGGTGGAGAAGCTGGTGCTAAGCTGCCGGGGGATGTAGCATCTATATCATGTAGGGACAGTAGTGGTAGTACAACATTAGCCTACTAGCACAACACATGGATAAATGATATAACAACGTGGCTGTTGCACAACCACTGGCAGTGAAACCAGTAATATGAAGTAATAACTGTGGCAGCAGTAGAGTCGTGACAGTCGCAGCGGTGAAGTCGACACGTCTGTATTGTTTTAAAAAATAATGAACGCTGCTGCAGTTAGCTTTAATGTTTTATAAAGGATTATTCGTCTCCTCCAGCGTTTCCTGTCCGTCTCTCGAAATGAACCTCTTCAGTCTGTTCTCCTCTATATTGTCTCGTATCTGTTTTTCACTCCCTCGTCCGCAAACGTTCATTTAATTTTTCTTCTCTCTCTTCTTCTTTTTCTGTTGCTCGCCCTCCTTCTTATATTACGTGGCATTTCCCCAGAGTGCCTGTGTTTTGTGTCTCAGTTACAAGCTGAAAGATTTATTACAGCTATTTGTTCCTTTTACTACTCCCCGTCTCTGCCTCTGTCTATCAGTCCATCACTGTGTCTCACACAGGCCTTTACATTTATTCATCCGGCTCCATGCGCCTGTCTTCACACCGTTTATTCCCTGACTTGTACGTTTCCTTCCTGTGGCATTATTTCTCTCTGCCTCACGTTGCTTGACAGTCCTTTTATTCATTTCTTTTACTTCAAGCCTTTTCATCTCAGCGCCGCCATCCGCTTCGTCACGACGGTCTAAATAATATATGAAATCAAAAGGAAGTGAGTGCCGTCGGTCAGTGACGGTGAGACGTTTGACACTGAGTCGAGGTCAGGGAGCAAAATCTGGTCTTTCATGTGTTTTAAATCTGCATAGTCTGCCCGGTGACAGGTGACAGGTGACAGGTGAGGGCCGACAGGGGGTCTGAGATGATTAAAGGTGGTTGTAGATCTAATCCTGGACTCAGAGAGGATCATGGGTAATGTAGCCTAATTTAGGTGCAGTCCAGACTCCCCCTGACTGCCAATGGTGTTCAGAAATGTAGGAGCTCGCCTGCCATTTTGAAAGAATGACTGCAGGTGTGGAGCTCATTTTATGGGTCACTGCCGAGGCTTTCCGTGATCTCAGAACGAAGCTCCAATTTTTTTGTCAGCCTATTTTTTTAATCCTTCTCCATCACGCTGCACCGATCGATCATGACCTGAATTAAATCTTTCACTCGGGAGCTGCTTCCATCTCGCTCGCAGGGCTGTGCAGCTTTCCAGGACATTCATGTGACGCCAGTCAAACTACTCTCCAAAAATCAACCCCAAACAGCACCTCAGAGGACGTTTCAGTCATTATATTCATTTATTACTTTGCAAAGAGACAAAAAAATTATCATTATCATTGTAGATAGGCTGCTGTAACCTCCAAACTGTGCAGCTGAAGGACTTCAGGACGTTTATTTACTGTAAACTTGTCATGTTGTCACATTAAACTGAAGTTCACTGTCCTGCTGTGTGTTTAGCTGTTAGCTGTATTAGCTCCGTTAGCTGTCTGCTGCCCATCTCTACAGCCCTGTCTTATAAAGCTGTGGGGCTACAGGGATACAATATATGTTGATGCAGTTATTGAAATGATTAGAAACATGATCCAAGATGAAATTCTCAGTGGTCCACAGTTATGATACAGGCTGATTCATTGTGACAGCAGCTCTGTTGTTCTGCAGGTTGACATTATTCATTCTGTCATGATAAGATCACTCCTCGCTCTCTGTGACCGCTGAGGTTTCAAATTGAATTTTGAACACACAGTGGGCAGAATGTAAAAAGGCTCATGTACATCAATGCTAACTCACCCTTCATTAATTATGATATTGGTAACATTCACACACACACACACACACACCGTCCTCAGGTCCTGCCTCAGCCCTGAGTGTCAAACAAATCAATGTTTGTTCACAGTGGAAGTCGATACGTGACCTGCGTGTTTCTAAAGACACTTCATCACACACGTAGCTTCCTAATATGCTAATTGATAATAACTAATGCCTCAATACACCTGACCCACATCACCTGTCTGCCCCACCCGCCTCCACACCTGCTCCCACTTCCTTCATCTGCTCGAGGAGATAATCTCATTCAAAATCCAGTGACATCATATTCTGATAGTCAACTGATTTATTCAGGCCGTCCTCACCAGAACCTCTAGTGGCTGTAGTTATTATGACGGGAGCAAAGGAGGAAGTCAGGTCCTGTTAAAGGTGACAAAGTCAAGAGTCTGCTGTTCATGTCCAACATGAAACCAAATATTAGCTCTGACTAACTTTTCATTACACAACTTAAGTCATCTTACTTATTTTAACTTATTTTTGCGATCATTTCCTAAACCTTTCCAAAATGTGACTGTTTCACATCGTTAGCCATGAGAAGAAGTTGAGCTCTTCAGCCTTATCTGTTGTTGTTGGGACTCATTGACAATCAGACTATGAGGCGCCTACACGGTGGAGCACCTTGCGTCTGTCTGTCTGTATGTTAGAGGCAGGACGTATCTGCCTGTGTGATGAAGTACCTGCTCTCAGCCTGATTCATTTACTTCTCACATGATTAACGAGCCTGTTCCTCCTCCTCCTGTGTTACAGTACAGATGCCCTTTGGTTACGACACGTGATCAGTCAGACTGAACGATATGCAAAAACAAAAACATTACAGTAATATTGACTAATATTACAATTGCTATATGAGTCGAAAAAGTCATACACATGAGTGGAAAATACTGAAAAACTGTGATGATTGTGAATGCTAACCACATTTGAGGGATCACTGATAAAAATGTGTGTATTTTGGCAGATTAAACTTGAGCTTGTATTACAGTAATACCATGTTTTTGTTGCATTTATCAAATTATAGAACTGGTCAACAATAAAGAAAACTGTTGACATGTTTGTTATTTTAATGAGTGGATACTAAAACTAACAAAACCACTGAGCAGGCCCAGTCCAATCCTCCCCGTGTTTGTGACAGTTAAGTAAGCCCGTTTGGAAAATGAAAATGAACGGCGAGCTTCCAGACTTACATGCGTGTGTGAATTAGTGCGGTGACGCCAGGCTTACGAGCAATCAGCCAGAAAATGTCCGTCCTGCTGTTTCACAGATCGGATCAGCACTCGGCACGTCTCTACCCGACATTTGTTCCTGAAATGCTCAACATGCAAAAAGAAAATTGAGTCCTGTTGTTTGTGAATTGGTTTTTATCCCATTTTGACCTTAAAATCATAGAATAAGCAGAAGGCAATGCGACATGAGCGAGGACACAGAATGCAGATGTACAGTGAGAAATAACAGAGGTATTAAACATTAACTTCACTGTTCGTCCTGGAAGAAAGATGATTAAAGAAACAACCCTCAGAAGATTCCTCTCAGGCTTTAATGACTCTGTTATCACTCAGCGGGCTCTCACAGCTGATGGTCCGACTGGATCTTGTAAATTGCATTGTTTGTGGTTGTGGATTTGGGAATTGAGACGCTCTGGTGGCCTGAGCTCATAATGGACGAGCAGCTGGTTTTTATAATGGACTCGAAACCACTAAAACAAGACAGAAACGCTTTCTTTTTGCTCCTCACATGAGGAAGTGGAGCTCTCGTTACACTGTGTGGTGGCTGAGCTGAGCTGGTAATTGACTGCTCTGGTCACCTCAGGAGTGGCAGAACAATGTGCCGGCACCAAAGCAGAACCTGCTTCTCAGTGAGGGATGGCTGAGAAATTACCTCGTCTTCCTTTCTGTAATTGTGGACCTCGGCGCTGAACGGGCACCGTCAGCATCGTACCGAAGACGAGAAATATTTTCTGACTGTTGGTCTGACCTGTAATGCGGTGGGCGGATATCCTGTGGGAGCACAATCCTCAATTACCCAGCTGTTGTATGTCCCCTAATAACTCCTTTCTTTTCCATCCTTCAGTCTCTCGCCACCTTCCTTGTTAAATGAGCTCAGCTGTATGCGCGGCGGCTCCCTGTGCTGGTTCAGTTATATAATGGAGCTAAAAGGTGCAGTCTGTTGAGGTTTGAGGTCCGGACCTCCACCAGATAACATTTCCTTTTAGAGGGACTGCAGCAGGTTCTGGTAATTGACCAGTCATGGGTTAACATCAGTGGTTTGTTCTGCAGAAACTGAGTAATGAGGCAAAGCTGACACTCGTTGGGCACTTGAACAAAATATACGGATCAAACTGACAGATCACGGCGCCGGCAGTTTTATGTGGCTGATGATGGTCAATGTAACGCTTAATTATGGTGACATTTCCAGACAGATGCTCGTCGTCAGACAGAAGAGGAGAAGAGACGGGGCCATTAATTGTTCACACCTGTGGAATAAGCGTGATTATTTCAGGTGAACTGTCTGCCCTTGTCACATTTCCAGTCTTGTGCTGTCTGATGAAGACGGCGCCTGAGAAATGTCACATTTATTTGATGTTAATGAATTTGTGCAGTGCGTCGGCTCTACCTTCTGCCTACTGTCTCGACTCTTCTGTCACCCACCTGTGAGGATTTGGGATGTGGGTGTTGCAGCTTTTTCATGAGCTTCTTATTTATTTTTAAGTTTTAGAAGACAAAGGAAGAACTTTGTTGTGCACCTTACTGCAGCCGCTATTACTTATTATTCATATTAATACATCGAACTGCTGTCTCCCTACAAGATGGCAGATTTTTTTCAACAGATGCTGCACTTCTTTAATCAGAACATAATATTATGTTTCTGTATTTACAAGATCATATCTCTGTTATATAAACTGCTGCACACTGATCTTAACTATGTGTACGTAGAGCCAACAAGCTAAATTTGTGTTTGCGTTGTAATCAGAGTATTGCTTTGCCTCATCTACACTCTTATTATTAGATTTATTCTGATTATTAGAGTGTAATTAGGGAGTTGCAGTCAGTATTTGGTCAACATATGGAGTAATTTTATATTTTATTGTTTTTGCAGAAATAATGTTTATCTACATGTAATACTGACTGAGGCTCTGCACAGCATGGATTTACATTCCCATTACAGCAGGAAGTGTGTCTAAGCTGATAACTCACTCGTCTGGAGTAGTGGTCGAAGGAGTGGCTGTGATTTCTCTTCCTCACTGCAGGATTATAGAAGAAAAGATGCTAACAAAGCTCCTCCACTTCTGTGATAAACATCCACTGTTATTTAGTCATTTCATAGCTTTTATTATGAAGCAGCAAAATCAGAAAACGTTGAGTTTTCAGCAGCACTAACTCACCATGACTGAAACAGCTGAAAGAAAATAGGATGAAGCACAAACAGACGCAGGAGACAAACTAAAGTGATTCAGTTAGAAGCTACAAACGAGCTGAGAGACTTTTAAACATCTTCCTCTCTGGTCTCCTGCACTGACGTGAGATGAGTCTCACAACACAAGCGTGTTTGAAGGAGGTCGTCTTGGGTTGGCTGCAGTCATGAAACGTCACCGCTGCCCGGCTGGAGGCAGGTCAGGAGCGTTTTTGACCCAATAAGGAGATGGTTCACATCTGACACAAGGAGACACTCAACAGGCAGTTTCATGTTGGTGCCCACACAGCAGAGAAGATTAGCCAGCTTGTCATCAAGACAGTGACTGGAGATACGCTCCTGTTAAGCTTTGTGGAAGGAGTCAGTGCCGTTCAGAAAGGTAGACTACTCCCAACACTTACCGGCATCTTGGGTGTTGAGCGCTCGATACTCTACGATAATTTAATCTGAGTTTACTCGAATATGTAAATACTTACATACATCCCTGTGAGGAACTCCATTTCACACCCTTTCAAAACAGCAAAAACTCTCCATCCATCACGCTGTTATATTTCCAAATGTCTCGTCTGCTGCCTGCTGAGGCCTGTGAGCAGCTCTCTGGACCTCTCCGCCCCCCTCCGATCGACACACACTGTTAAATGGATTTCTTGTCATCTTGAATTTAGGTCCTTTCTTTTTGTCCTCAGACTCCTGCTGCAGCAGAAATGTCTCTCGCATTCACTGTTCAAATTCCCTCAAATGCGCTTGCAAGCCGCCTAATGACCCATTTAAAATGAAAAGTGGTGAACGATTGCAGAAGACTTCTCCTCTGAGTGTCTGAGAACATCTCCTCCTACGCTGTTGTCCCTCTCTCCATGTCTCACTCCAGGTATCCTCGTCCTCCTCCCCTCATTTCTGTCTCCTCATTACTGTGTGAGTCTGGACCTTTAGACTTACTGCTAATGGTTTGCTGAATGACAGGTACTAGTGTGTTTTAATGAGCCTGAGGGTGAGAGTGTACACCTCTCATTAGAGTCCTGGGTTGAACTTTTCTCTGTCTTTTACCTCTTATATACTCTGTACACACAGACTCATAGACAGACAGCGTATGCAATGTAGTTGTAAGATGTAAAATTGTTTATATGACTAACGACACTAATTCATGTCTGATGTAGTCTGACTTCGTACGTCTGTGACAGGATCAGTAGAGGATCAGAAGTTTGGTTTCTAGTATTTTATGCAGAATGAGATGAATGCTGTCAAATTGAAGAAGTTTAATTGAAGTTTGCTGTCATGTTGATAAAAAAACAAACATCTCAGCTTTAGTCAAGAATAAATCACAGTGTTCAGTGAGCACAGTCCAAATGAAGCTGTCAGTCAGGCTGTCGTGGAAGTCAGGCACCCACAGGTAACATTATTAACCCACCGTTGTTTCACTTTTTTTAATCAGTATTAAGTAGTAGAGGAGAGTAGAGTAACAGGAGTCAGATTTTACCTCTAAATTGACGAGAGTCAGGAGACTTTTGTTGGAGGATTTGTTGTTAAAGCAAAAAGCTTCTTGCAAAAACAATCGGTAACACCAATGTTGTTGCAGGTTTATTAACCGGTGGGAAAATGTCCTGCGTCCCTAATGCAGTCTTAACAACCAGGTCAACACCTCGTATAACTCAGAAATATTGGGACATTGTTTTTGTCCAACTTGAAAAATTCACGTGAAAATTCAGCCCTCTAACGTCAGAACAACTCCTTAGAAAGTCTGAGAAAAAGTAGTACACCTGTTTCCGAGTTGACGTCAAATGATGACGGTCACTCAAATACTAGACACAGTCGTCAGCGTATTGTTTAAACGATCTGAATGATAAAATGCAGAACAACTTCTTTTTGGCGTCCATGTTGCTCCCACATTTTGACATGTTGCACCTGAACACCTGAAAGTTGAGAAGAAATGTGCTGCTGCTTCCATCCTGTACGTCCAAGGTGACCGGCGTCCATCACGGTTCATACAGCAGACTTTTTGGACTTGATTAAATGTGGCTGACACTAAAGTCAAGAGCATTTTAACAGCAATAATCAGTTTCTCCAGACACATCTGTCCCTTTCCTCCATGTCTGGCTCTTTGTGTAACAGCAGATTGTTGGTTTCTTTTGTTGGTTGTTGTTGTTTGGGAGCAGCAGAGGAGGAGGAGAGAAAATCACTGTGAGTTTAATGTGCTGCCGCCTCCGGCCCGCGGACCCACTGCTCATCTTAGTGCAGGTGTCATCCATGTTTCACTTATTGTCCCTCTTTATATCTTTATGTATGTGCGTGTGTGTGTGTGCGTGCATGTGTGCGCGTGTGTATTAACACTGTTACATTACTGCCTGAGAAGCAACACAGGTCCCTTGTTTACTGTTGAGTCGGTGCAATTTTATCTGCCCAGTGACAGTTGTTATTTGTGTGCATTGTGTGGTGTGTGTGTGCCAGGTGTGTGTGTGTGTGTGTGTGTGTGTGTGCCAGGTGTGTGTGTTTGTGTTTGTGTGTGTGTTTGTGTTTGTGTCCTGATATTGTCTCATACCTGCTTCTCTTGTTTACTGTTGCATTATTACTGTTATTTGTCCAGTGAAACTGTGAGTGTGCGCGCGCGTGTGTGTGTGTGTGGCAGCATAATGACAGGACGAGTGAGACGACGTGTGGTTGACAGATAAAGAAAAACCACCTCAGAGGTACTGACTCTCTCCTCCTTGTTGACCTCCTTCTTTATTCATCTTTTTATTATTCTCTGCCTGTGTCACCACACACACACACACACACACACACACACACAGACACACCGCCAAAACAAAAACACACAAGGCCGAACAACATGAGTTATAGTTGCTCATTTTGGGTTGTCACCCAACAAAGAAAAACAACTTTCCACAAGTTTCAAGCAAGAGGGCAGTGTGTTTGTTTGTGTGTATGCTTGTGTGTGTATGTTTGTGTGTGTACGTATATATATCTGTGTGTACATGATGTGCACGGTGGCAAACACAACAACACACTGCTCATGGCTCATAAACTCCCCGTGATGATGTACAGCAGGTTCCCAGGTATCATCCCTCCTGTGTGTCTCTGTCTGTCCTTCCTGCCTCCAGTCGTCATTATGTTTGTGCTCTCTCTCTTGCCGTAGTTTGCTTACATCACGACCCGCCTCTGATTGGCTGGCAGGTGTTCATTATAACAGGACATCTCAATCACTGTTTTAAATCAGTGTACAGAGTGAATGATCTTAAACAGCTGCTGCCATAAAAATATTTTTCGCCTGTTAATTTTCATTTTAACTCACTGACCTAATCATGGATTTAACCGTGAATTAAACTGACGACAAACTTTAAAACACTTATGATGATTGACATTTTCTTAATTATTAATTAATAATAAACTCTTTGTGTTGCGTCGTAGTGTTCTGGACGGCCTTCCTCCTTAAATATCTGGACACCTCGATGTCTTCCTCAACGACGAAGCAATTAGATTTTACAGTAATTAGACAATCTCTGATATTATCCTCTTTTCTTTCCTCTCTTACGTATTCAATCAACCTTTATTTACACCGGAGAGATCACTGAGGGTTGACCTTCATGTACAATGAGTCAAAGCAAAACAAAGAAAGGAAACAAAAACAATAAAATGGAGACCTACTGTCGCAAACTTGCCAAAAAGCCATCAGAACTATTATGTTATAGAAGATTATTTGACACAACATGCAGTTATACACACGCCTAGAACTTAAACCAACCCTATAACAATTATGATAGGATTTAAATAATAAAATAATTTAAATTAAAATACAATTATGGAAAATAGTTACCATTACAAGACCGGAATGTTAATTGTTGCCAGTTCTTTTAAAAAACAGCGAAACTCAAACATCCCAGAGATCTTACTTATAATTACTTGTTGACTTTTCTTGACTTTTCTTTGGTCCAGATTTACACCTGAATGCTCCTCCACATAGCTTAAATTACAAACCAGACAAAACCCTGCTCAGTTACTGGAACCGGACTACATTTACTTTGTTACTTCCAGTTGTCGATGTGGTAACTAATTAGCTCTCTGACATCATCACCGATGTGTCGTGGGACTGAGAAGACTCTGTCCTAGTTAATCATGGTATTCTTGTTCAGCAGAAGGTTACAGGAAGCAGTGATAACGACGAGCAAAAGCCAATTAACACAACCCAAGAAAACATGCTGTAACACACGACAGCAGTTAGTCTGTATTGGACTCGGTGCACAAACACAGACTCGGACCTTTAAGCGCAGACACGTGTCCTGTTGGTCGAGGTGAGCTGCAGGTGT
The DNA here is from genome assembly GCF_040436345.1 of Pagrus major. Classification (NCBI taxonomy): domain Eukaryota; kingdom Metazoa; phylum Chordata; class Actinopteri; order Spariformes; family Sparidae; genus Pagrus; species Pagrus major. Next base: position 3,386,619 of record NC_133216.1, on the reverse strand, counting down.
CACTGCTGCTCCTCCTGCAGTCACGTGGAAATCTGTTCATTAATGCTCCTGCTGCGTTTAGCGGTAAGAAGCTTACAAAACCAATAAAGAGATTTTTGAAAAGCTGTAAAGAGCTTGTTCATTGCTGCATCTTAATCCTGTGTGAGTGATGCCAAAAACTGCCTAAAAATATAGTCTTTTATGTACCTTCATAATTGCTTGCGTGCACCTCCCAACCAATCAGTGATGTGAGTGTTTCTGGAGCCGCTGTAATCTGGCAGAAAGCGGCTCCTTCCCACTTTTGGGACACAACAGTTGAGAATTGAGACATTGGCGGACGTCCACAGTCCAACATCACGGCTGTGAGAGTTTCTCTGGTTTGTTGAGGAGCCAGATACTGTAGCTACTCTCAGTTTAGTTCAGCTCAGTGTGCCTGCTGTCAACCAGCCAGAGCACTCATCATGTCATTTACATCATGGAGTAAGTACAGTACAGTGTCAGCTGGTCAGCAGCAGAATGTGAGTGATTCATTTATAAAATAACAAACGTAGGCAGCAGATCATATCAGCTGTTAATTCTGTGAGTAAGTTAAATAAAAACCTTGCCTCTCAGCAGCCAGGGTCAGTACTCAGCCAAAGATCTTCTCTGAGGGAAGAAGCTTCACTCTGTAACACAACTGCTCAGTTAACACAATATGTTACCAACAGAGTGAGACATCTTCTCTACAACTGATCGCGTCTTGTCAGTTTCAGGAGTGAAACAATCTCCTGCTCCGTCTTATATTCATGTCATATCAATAATTAAAGCCTAAAAACAGGAACAGGTGGTTTTTGTGATTACACCTGACCAGTGCAATGAAACTTAAAATTAAACCTAAAGAAATCCAAAGTTTCATCATATCTGTGGTTTCAAAAACCTACATTACCAACGTTTATTCTGGAGATCTGGTTCAGGACATTCAGTATAAAGATCAAATAGCTTGTGAAGGTGTGTCAGAAGTAGGCTACAGCTGTCAGATCCATATTTAACCCATATTCAAGTAACAGATTGGCCTTAATAGTTGCAGATAGCAAATATTACAGGACTTGGATCTTGACTGGTCCGTGTTTCTGTTCCTCATCTCTTCTGCCAACATGTTCCTCAGCCACCAATAGCTGAAGGCTGCAGCTGACAGTCGAGTACAGACTTGAATGCATCTTTCAGAGCTTGAGATGCACTATGTGAACACACTTTCTGCTTCAGCTCTGGGTGTTTTCAACACCTCTGACCTCTTTTACCCCTGACTCTTTCTCTGCCATTATTCTTCTCTTCCCTTAAAAGACAGTCTTTTCTCTTTCTTTCATGCACATCGATCAATAATCCAATCTATACGGCTGTGAAGAAAGAGAACTCATCACTATCTCAGGCACGTCTCTATAGGAGTGCAGCCAGACAACAGACAGGTAGTTTGTCAGACAGAAAGGAGACCGTCATTCAGACAGACAGGTCGGTGAATTAGCTCCTGAAGCGCTGGCAGGCCGTCACCTCATCAGCCCCCACAACCCGCCGAGACATTCAAATCCCCACGCTTTCTAAGTCTGTATGCTCTCTGGCAGGTTTCTCTTTAAACTATATTTAATGTACCATAACGTGTTGGCAGACGTACAGAATACACAAGTATGGCTGCGAGAATAGATGAAGAACTGAAGTTTTAAAGGGTTTTAAAGGATTAGAGCAGCCACTGATAAAAGCTCTCAGACACTGTTGAATATTCACCGTCTAACTGGAGTAATTGGCACTAAAACAGACACATACTGCACTTGAGTCAAATAAGGAAAAGTCTCTGGAGTCTTGTATGTTTCTTATAGAAATATTGACTACTGATTCTCTTAGTGATTTCCTGCAGCTGTAGCAGAAATAAATCCTTTAAGCCGAACAGTAAAACCATACAGCTCTCCATTGATCTGAGACGGGTTTCTTGTCAGCATCTCAGGCTGAAGGCTGAGGAGAAGGTTTGTTATTGGACGAACGCCTCACTGAGGCACAGCGATCTCCGAGGACATGCATGTGTATCTACAGGCGCAGTGTTGGAAATTAGAATTGAATTTGCTCGACCGACCAGCCGCGGTGCCAGGTAAAGAAAAAAACGAGTTGTGGTATTTCACAGCGTAGATTGAATCACCAGGCTGTTTGTTTCACTTTAACCAAGAGAGACAGAAAAACATTGAGGTGTCAGATCTCAGAGGGTTCAGAGGTCTGCAGAGAAAACCTCAAAGGATGAGTCACGGGACAAACAGGTGAAGGTCATAAATCGTTTTTTTTAATGAGGAGAAAAAAAGACAATGGAGAGTCCTGTGATTGGTTAGTTTTAAGTATGTCGTCAATAGAGAATAAGAGAGCTAATAGTTTAATTATTAGGACTGAAAAGCTCAAATTGGAGGCTGTAAAAGGCAACAAATCATCAAAATGCCACATATTAGTAGGAAAGACAGGGCGGGATGACGAGCCTCGGAGGATCCAGCTGCCATGACGGCACTAACAAGCCTGAAGACGATGAGCGTCTGTGGAGGAATCTCCAACATGATCGCTTCATCAGTCCATCAGAGTGTGTGTGAGCGAGGATGTCAGTGTTTCCCCTGAACTCGCGGTTCGTGCTTTAACGTATCGTTATGTAGTAAATGTTTATTGCACAAAGTAATGGCTGTAGAATAATGACTCCATCTGCATTTAGACTGGATCCCTATCAACTCCCATTTCAGGCTTTCATTACGCTCTTCTGTCTGCTGCCGCTACAAAACCTCCCAGGAAAACGAGGGCTGACTGGTGATCCGGTCGGGCTGGCAGCCTTTCTATCTGCCTTCATGTCTCCATTATGGACTCAATGAATGATTGAACCCATGTGTTGTCCTGTGTTGTTGGTTGCTGTATGAGTTGTATGTATATGAAAGGAAACGGTCCAGTTGTCTTTGTGACAGCAGCGCAAACAATAATACCACTTGGAAACGCAAGTGGGGGAAAAGTTGTCTCCGCTTAAAACGGAAGCCTATTTCTTGAATATTGTTGGCTGTTTTATTATTTTTCACATGCAGTTGGTAGCCACATTGGCAGGAGGACAATAAAGTTCATTTGTAACCCTGATACAGTGTTACATTGTGTAAATGTGTGTTTACTATACTGTACTATAATAAACTGTAGTTCACTGTGCTCAGGTTATTTGCTGATGACACTTCCTTCTATTTTTCAGGGCAGCTGAACCCCCATCATCACCCCATGAGTTTGGTTTGGGTAAGTAAACCTTTTCTTTCATTTGTGTGGGATTAAATGGTGCAGACACACACACACACACACACACACACATTGGCATGTTTGTACTTCTATACTTGTGAGGACACTCATTAACATAATGCATCAGCCCTTTACCCTTTACCCTGATCCTAACCATCACAACTAAATCACTAACATGACATGAAAAGTGAGACCTTCCACGTCTCTCTCGGTCGTCTGTACAAGCCTGTGGATGAATTGTTGAAGTTGTTTAATGCTGCTGGACTTTGGATTTCTTTGTTTCTTGTTTCTGTGCCTCGTCTCAGTGCCTCTCTCCGCTCTGCCAACAAGGGAGCAACAGTAGCTGACGTTAGTTTAGAAATGGAGTCCGCTAACATAAACTAAAGACCGACTTCCAGCACGACACAGAAGTTCACCAGAGCCCCTTTAACCTAAACACTAAAACTAGAAATGTTTCCCCTCAAACCCCTGAAACCAAGACAGCTTTCACACAAGGAAGCACAACATACTATACGAGAAGTTGTAATGAGCAGTTGGTTTATGCATGAACAAATGTTTCATGGGGAGATATCCAGACACACACACACACACACACACACACACCCAACAAGATTCACGAAGAGGCTGCCTTGTTGCTGATGCCAGCTCTCTCTCAGTCGCTTTGCTTTGCTCTGAATACTAAACATCTCACTGCTGTCATCCACTGCCAGGAAACCAACCATTGCTCTGTGTGTGTGTGTGTGTGTGTGTGTGTGTGTGTGTGTGTGTGTGTGTGTGTGTGTGTGTGTGTGTGTGCGTTGGTGGGGTTATATTGTCTATAATACGGTCTGCAGTTGCATGCACGTACTGTTGTATGTGTGCTGTGAATACATACAAATGTGTCTTTGATGGTCGCTCCATCACAGTACTCAGTGAGCCAATATGTGTGTGTGTGTGTGTGTGTGTGTGTGTGTGTGTGTGTGTGTGTGTGTGTGTGTGTGTGTGTGTGTGTGTGTGTGTGTGTGTCTTCCCTCAGGGCTTCATGTATTGTAGCAGCCTGTAAGGAGAGCACAGGGACTTGTTGCCCGTAACAAACAGGCTATAACCTCCACGTTGGTAAAATTTGTCTCAAACTGGTTCTTTCTTTATCGCTTTTTCTTCGTTTATGTTTCTTCTTTTTTTTCTCTCCTTTCTTTAATTTCGAATGACTCACTCAGTGTTTTAGCATTCAGCCTTCAACGTTTGATACCCACAAACTCTGCAAAGTGACTCCTGGAAACTTCCCACACCTCGCTCGTGTTTACGATACCAGCCGGTCTCTTGTGCCGAATAAGAAAAGCAAATGTGATGCTTGAGTGCTCTCTACTTTGAATGAGTGCAGAGCATCAATCAGGCTTCCTATTGACAAAATCACCCAAAACCCACTTCAGCTAATTTGCAGTATTTCTCCCTGGACCTCTTGTTGCTGTAGTAATAATTATGGAAACTCAGGACTTGAGGCAGCTGTCGTGTCCTGTGTGAAAACAAAACTCTACAGTGGCTCGTTTTAACTTACTAACATCGTCAACTTATGTCACAAAACTAAAGTAACTTAAGTTGCGTTGTTAAACTGCTGGTACAACCGTCATGTCGTTCTGTTTCCTCTCCATCCATCTCTTCTTCGTCTGTCCTCCTCTTCCTCTTCCCGCCTCCCTTCTTCATTATCTTTCATATCTTACTCCAGGCTTTGTCTTTCTGTCTTTGTCTCCCTGATTACAGAACCAATGATTGCCCTCGGATCATAAAGGCAGTTAACATCATTTCACATGCGTGTCCTCCTCCATCCTTTCCTCCATCTCTGAAATTTAGTGTAATGTCGACAGTGATTGGGCCCCGTCGGCACAGTTCACCCAATAAACTGTCACATTCCTGATCGAGGAGCTTCCCTCCAATGGGACGAGTTGTTTTTAGAATAATTACCTCACCATCACAGTGATTAACGGTCGAGATATTTCTTCTCCTCTCTCTGCATATTTGCCAGCCTGATCATTTTTATGGCCGGCTGAATGACCTTCTCCTCTTCACTGACACTTTATTATCTCATTGTATCATTTTGTATTACACTTTATTACCTCTGAGCAATCTTCAGTGGAGATGTGTGTGTGTGTGTGTGTGTGTGTGTGTGCTGTTGGTTGGTTCTGGTAAATTAAACTCATCTTATTGTCATTTTATCAATCGCATGGTGATTAGCAAGTCCCATTTAAAAGTCTCTTTGTCCCTGGTCGGTTGTTTCTTCATACATGATGTCACGAAGGTCAAAATCTCAATTTTATATCAAATTTGAAATCTCACTTATTGTAAATGATTCGTGTTAAACTTGTGAAGTTATCGTACACAAATATTCAACCATTTCACCAACCTGCAGTCATTTCTTGTTATTATTTTTCATTTTTTGCAGTTTAAAGTGAACTTGAAGTCGACCCATCTGTATATTTTTATTCCAGGACTCTACTAGATCAGCTTTGCTTGACTTTGACTGACTTCTTATGCATCTCCTCAGTTCGACCTCCATGTGAGACACTGATGGTGCTGGTGATTGGCTGTCTCAAGTCATGTGGGAAAAACACCAGGTTACGTCCAGAGACGGAGCTCACCAAGTGTATATGTAATGTAAAAATACAAAAGCATCGTTCAGGAACCGTAATCGAAGTGAAGCTATCGGCACCATCATCAAAATGGTTTTAACGATACATACATCTACCTCATTGTTTGAAATGTTGGCATTGTAACGTGCACTATGACGTTAGAAACTCAAACATGGATGAGCGCATCATGTCTCTATCAGCTACAGCTTTGCAGAGATACTCAAAGCCGGGACAGGATTGTGTGCTTAATGGAGCAGCAGACACTCGGATGGTTTTTATAGTGCTGCTCTCCACCTCGGATGTCAGTTGTGTTATTGTCACAACATGAACCTGTCATCTTGGATTTAGGTACGCTCTGTAGGTTTGTAAGTTCCTCTGACACTGCTGCTGGTATTGATTTGAGGGTTTTCTGGTGAGGTGAGGTGAGGTGAGGTGAGGTGAGGTGAGGTGAGGTGAGGTGAGGTGAGGTGAGGTGATGGGGAGTGGCAACAGCAAGTAGGTGGCTGGTCTACAGAAGGAGAAGCAGGTACTGAAACATCATCTTCGTCAGCTTTTATTGCTTCTTATCTTTATTAATAGGTCGACTTTTCCTCCTCAGGCTTGAATCACAATGTGCAAACAGTAAAAACAGCTCGATGGAAATGTCTTTTTGCACATTAACAACAGTCAGCTCAGTGGCTCAGTGGCTCTGTGGCTCTGTGGCCTCCTCTTCTCCCACACACATCTCCAGATCATTCAAGCATTGTTTTGCCACAGGCAACATTTCCCTCTTTGCTCTCAGGGGATCTGAACCTTGTTACCTCCAGGGAGAAAAAAACATCAGTCTTTCACTGCTGCTTCTCAACTAACAATCCAATAACTGACTTTGACTGAACAACACAGATGGATGCACAACACAGGCTTTCAGTTACTGGATAAAAATGACTGAAGAATAATCAATAATTCTTCATTAGAAAGATCTAAAATTCCTCCTGCGAGTGGAAGAGACATAAAATCAATAGGTCTGCTTTGGATTTCTGACATCCAGCTCTGGTCTCTGATTTCTGTCTTTCTTATGTCCAATTTCACAACATGCTTTATCCTTTTAAAGACAAGTTTATCTAAAAACAATATATATACAATCATACAAAATCGTTTTATTTTTTTTAACAAGTGAAAGTTAGATTTTTTGGCTTTATTTGTTAGCAGACAGCAGAGAGCTGGGAGGACATGAGACGAGCATCGACATGCAGTAAAACTGTTTTTTACTGTAAAGTCAAATACAAAGAAAACAGACAAATATTCAGTCAAGTTAGCAAGTATGAAAAAAATAAAAGTTGCTGACAGACATTTAACATATTAGGCTTTTTTTTATAGACATGTACTTTGCAAGCGATCATCCAGGGTCACACCACGACCGGAGACAGACCGAATCCATTCAGATAACATAACATTATACACAAGGCTGACTAATGTGAACTATTATAACCACATTAGTGTGAATGTATGAAAATGTTCAGACCTGTTCATGAACATTCAGGATATTTGAGCCCAGTTGAAGCTGAACGTAAAGCTCACACCTCCATCCAGCGACGCACTCGACTGTATAATCATTCCTGAACGCTTCATTGTCTCAGTGGAGAATATTTGAACAGGCCGATAAACCCTCACCGCTTCGACAACTCCCTGCCTCATTTCAAGCTGGTGTGTCGGGCCGTCAGCCGACATCAGCGCGAGTGTGTGTGTGTGCGTGTGTGTGTGTGTGTGTGTGTGGTTAACTCTGCGCTGTGTGACGTAAACCTTCTCGTGTCCACAGAAGATGTGTTTTCTGTGTGTGTCGTCTCTAATGGCTTTTGCCTGCAGCGGTGGGTGGATGGCTGGGTGGAGGAAGGAGTGTATGTGTGTGTGTGTGTGTGTGTGTGTGTGTGTGTGGGTGTGTGTGTGTGGGTGTGTGGGTCGCTATTGGTTACAGTGATCCATGACGATGATATGACTGATGACGACCTGAAGAGGACTCGACTCGAGACACGTTCTCCTTCAGCGTTGTGTGTCCCTGTCCTCCTCCATCCTCTCCTCCTGCCCTTTGTCTCGAACACACACACACATCACACACACACACACACACACACACACACATCACACACACACTGCTGAAATATGTGTGTGTTTATGACCTTCCCCTCTGTTAACACATCCTAATAAGGTCAGGAAAGAGCAGAGATGGAAGGATATGTTTACCACTTAGCCTCGTAACCTCTCTCTACACACACACACACACACACACACACACACACACACACACACACACAGACAGACACACACAGACACTGTGTCTGCCATCTCCTCCTCGGTCTCTTTTCTCTCTTACTGTCATTGAGTGAGGCCATATTGTTCGATAAGCTTCACGCTGCTGTGGGAGACGTGATCTCATTGGCTGCTGTTTGAGGATAACAGACAGGCATTCATAAAGTTGCACTCGCTGTTGTCGTTCACACAAAAAGTGACAGAAACAGTTGATGATTAAAGACCTGAGAGAGATAAATGTCTCGACTCGACAGAGACAAGTGAGTGTGGATGTTAAAGTGTCAGTTTTTTCTTTTCAGTCTGCTGCTGCCCTAACCCTTGAGCAAGCTGACTGTTTCCTCAGTATAGACATGCAGGTGTAACCATTTGTTTACAGACTTCTGCAGTAATTGTCAGTGAGGGTGTGTGTGCAGAGGTTGTTGGTTAAAGCCCAGTTCAGACCAAAGATCTGCAACGCGAGGAAAGCGAAAGTTGCAGGGGACCGGCCCGTTGCAGCTCGACACGGGCCTGCTGATGGTGCTGCCTGAGACTCCTTTTATAACGGTTTTTGAAAGCATGCTGGGGTTTCAGAACAACCACAGTGCAACTCTCCTCCTCTCTCACTGTTTTCTCATTATTCCTGACAATCACCTGTTTTCTCTCCTCTTACTCCCCATCCAGTTGTTTTCCTCTCACCTGTCTGATCTTTCACTCCCCCACAGTTTCTTCCTCTTTTCATTTTCAGTGTCTGCTTTACAACCCTCCTCCTCCTCCTCCTCGTCCTCCTCCTCCTCTCTCTCTCTGTCTCTGTCCTGCAGCTGTTTCTCTGACTCCCTCTAAACTCCAGGTTTTCTCTCTGCAGTGCAGATTTGTCAGCCCACACCCAAAATCTCTCTTCTTCACCCTCCGTCCATCCCTTCATCACTCTGGCCTCACCTTTGACAACCTGAGAATGAGACTCGAGGATGCCTACATTAAC